>NC_092002.1:11992515-12292515 GCF_044704955.1 Pristiophorus japonicus
GTGGGGGTGGGTTCTGACTCCTTAGAACAGAGTCTGGGTTGAGCTGAGGAATCAGCCGATAAACAGTGCAGCTTTTTTTCCTGTAGGAATGTTAAGGACGACGCAGGACACAGAGCGCATTCAGCCCCTGCCTGCTGGCAGGGCCCAGGTCTGGCCAACTCCCTCCCACACTGAATCCAGGTTTGGAACGGGCTCTGGAAACACCTTGAGGGACAGAAGTGTGCTGAGCATCTCCCCCGACTCAGACTGTGGCGTTGTCGGAGTCTGCCCCTGGCCGCCGACACATCTGGAGTCCAGCTGCACAGCTGGCCCTTCCATCCCACAAACACCCGCACCCCCCCCCCGCCCCGATACCAGACACAGGCACAACAGGATGGCTCTGGGGCCGTCTCTCCAGCTCGAAGCACCACGCACCACACACCGGGGATATTCAGTCTAAATATTCAGCAAGGCAGCATTTCCCCCGGGGTCAGCACTGCGATCGGCTCCGTCAGGGAATGCACTCAGCTCAAATCTTCTCCCAAAATGACTGGCCGTCTTTGGGTAACCGAGAACCTTCGAAACAACACGGGGGCTGACTGAAAACTCACTCCCCCTCGCTAACCTCAATCGCCCTCTCCCCTCATTGACCCCCGCTCTGTCTCACCCCCCCCCACTAACCCCGCACTGTCTCACCCACCCCTCACTAACCCCACACTGTCTCACCCCCCCTCACTAACCCCACACTGTCTCACCCACCCCTCACTAACCCCACACTGTCTCACCCCCCCCTCACTAACCCCACACTGTCTCAACCCCCCTCACTAACCCCACACTGTCTCACCCCACTCACTAACCCCACACTGTCTCACCCCCCCTCACTAACCCCGCTCTGTCTCCACCCCCCTCACTAACCCCACACTGTCTCACCCGCCCTCACTAACCCCGTTCTGTCTCTCCCCCCCTCACTAACCCACATTGTCTCACCCCCCCTCACTAACCCCACACTGTCTCACCCCCCCCACTAACCCCGCACTGTCTCACCCCCCCTCACTAACCCCACACAGTCTCACCACACCCTCACTAACCCCGTTCTGTCTCACCCCCCCTCACTAACCCCACATTGTCTCACCCCCCCTCTCACTAACCCCACACAGTCTCACCCCCCCTCACTAACCCCGTTCTGTCTCACCCCCCCCACTAACCCCGCACTGTCTCACCCCCCTCACTAACCCCACACAGTCTCACCACTCCCTCACTAACCCCGTTCTGTCTCACCCCCACCCACTAACCCCACACTGTCTCACCCACCCTCACTAACCCCACACTGTCTCACCCCCCCCCCTCACTCACCCCACACTGTCTCAACCCCCCCTCACTAACCCCACACTGTCTCACCCCCCTCACTAACCCCACACTGTCTCACCCCCCCTCACTAACCCCACACAGTCTCACCACCCCCTCACTAACCTCGTTCTGTCTCACCGCCCCCCCCACTAACCCCACACTGTCTCACCCCCCTCACTAACCCCACACTGTCTCACCCCCCCCCTCACTAACCCCACACTGTCTCACCCCCCTCACTAACCCCACACTGTCTCACCCCCCTCACTAACCCCACACTGTCTCACCCCCCCCCACTAACCCCGCACTGTCTCACCCCCCCTCACTAACCCCACACAGTCTCACCACACCCTCACTAACCCCGTTCTGTCTCACCCCCCCCCACTAACCCCACATTGTCTCACCCCCCCCTCACTAACCCCACACAGTCTCACCCCCCCTCACTAACCCCGTTCTGTCTCACCCCCCCCCACTAACCCCACACTGTCTCACCCCCTCACTAACCCCACACTGTCTCACCCACCCTCACTAACCCCACACTGTCTCACCCCCCCCCTCACTCACCCCACACTATCTCAACCCCCCCTCACTAACCCCACACTGTCTCACTCCCCTCACTAACCCCACACTGTCTCACCCCCCCTCACTAACCCCACACAGTCTCACCACCCCCTCACTAACCTCGTTCTGTCTCACCGCCCCCCCGACTAACCCCACACTGTCTCACCCCCCCTCACTAACCCCACACTGTCTCAACCCCCCCTCACTAACCCCACACTGTCTCAACCCCCCCTCACTAACCCCACACTGTCTCACCCCCCCTCACTAACCCCACACTGTCTCAACCCCCCCTCACTAACCCCACACTGTCTCACCCCCCTCACTAACCCCACACTGTCTCACCCCCCCTCACTAACCCCGCACTGTCTCACCCCCCCTCACTAACCCCACACAGTCTCACCACCCCCTCACTAACCTCGTTCTGTCTCACCCCCCCCACTAACCCCACACTGTCTCACCCCCCCTCACTAACCCCACACAGTCTCACCCCCCCTCACTAACCCCGCACTGTCTCACCCCCCCTCACTAACCCCACACAGTCTCACCACCCCCTCACTAACCCCGTTCTGTCTCACCCCCCCCCCACTAACCCCACACTGTCTCACCCCCCCCCTCACTAACCCCACACAGTCTCACCCCCCCTCACTAACAGCGCACTGTCTCACCCCTCCCACTAACCCCACACTGTCTCACCTCCCCCCCCTCACTAACCCCACACTGTCTCACCCCCCCGCACACTAACCGCGCACTGTCTCACCCCCCGCCACTAACCCCACACTGTCTCACCTCCCCCCCTCACTAACCCCACACTGTCTCACCCCCCTCACTAACCCCACACTGTCTCACCCCCCTCACTAACCCCTCATTGTCTCACCCCCCCCTCACTAACCCCGCACTGTCTCACCCCCCCCTCACTAATACCACACTGTCTCACCCCCCCTCACTAACCCCACACTGTCTCACTCCCCCCCCCTCACTAACTCCACACTGTCTCACACCACCTTACTAATCCCGCACTATCTCACTCCCCGCCTCACTAATCCCACACTGTCTCACAAACCCCTCCCCCCTCCCCCGGCCACCCCTCACTTAGGTTCTTCATGTGGAATTGTCGACCAGTGGGGGGACTGATGGCAGAGTCTGATCCTGTCCTCCCCCAATAGTGATCAGGATTTCAGTGTCTGATGGGACGGTGTAGAGGGAGCTTTACTTTGTATCTAACCCTGTGCTAGACCTGCCCTGGGAGTGTTTGATGGGACAGTGTAGAGGGAGCTTTACTCTGTATCTAACCCGTGCTGTACCTGCCCTGGGAGTGTTTAATGGGACAGTGTAGAGGGAGCTTTACTCTGTATCTAACCCGGGCTGTACCTGCCCTGCAAGTGTTTGATGGGACAGTGTAGAGGGAGCTTTACTCTGTATCTAACCCGTGCTGTACCTGCCCTGGGAGTGTTTGATGGGACAGTGTAGAGGGAGCTTTACTCTGCATCTAACCCGTGCTGTACCTGCCCTGGGAGTGTTTGATGGGACAGTGTAGAGGGAGCTTTACTCTGTATCTAACCCGTGCTGTACCTACCCTGGGAGTGTTTGATGGGACAGTGTAGAGGGAGCTTTACTCTGTATCTAACCTGTGCTGTACCTGCCCTGTGCATGTGTGATGACACAGTGTAGAGGGAGCTTTACTCTGTATCTAACCCGTGCTGTACCTGCCCTGGGACTGTTTGATGGGACAGTGTAGAGGGAGCTTTACTCTGTATCTAACCCCGTGCTGTACCTGCCCTGGGAGTGTTTGATGGGATAGTATAGAGGGAGCTTTATTCTGTATCTAACCCCGTGCTGTACCTGCCCTGGGAGTGTTTGATGGGATAGTATACAGGGAGCTTTACTCTGTATCTAACCCCGTGCTGTCCTTGTTGCAGGAGGGCTGGATGTGGACATGGTGCCAGAATTGCAAAGTGTTCTTGATATCCCCCATTTTAATGAGGCGGAAGTTGTTAGGAATGTCAAAACAAGTACTCAGAATGTGTCACAGCTCAGAATTCAAGTAGCTCCAAGCACTGTTGGCTGGGAGACTTGGAGGCCATTGTAACAATTTCATTCTGTTGTCAGTGAGAGTGCAGCATTGTTAATCCGTGATTCTCATGTTCTAGAATGTTTTGCCCTATCTGTAACTAGTAGAGTGGACAAGGGAGAACCAGTGGATGTGGTATATTTGGACTTTCAAAAGGCTTTTGACAAGGTCTCACATGAAAGATTGATGTGCATAATTAAAGCACATGGTATTGGGGGTAATGTACTGACGTGGATAGAGAACCGGTTCGCAGACAGGAAGCAGAGAGTCAGGATAAACGGGTCCTTTTCAGAATGGCAGGCAGTGACCAGTGGGGTGCCGCAGGGCTCAGTGCTGGGACCCCAGCTATTTACAATATACATTAATGATTTAGATGAAGGAATTGAGAGTAATATCTTCAAGTTTGCAGATGACACTAACTGGGTGGCAGTGTGAGCTGTGAGGAGGATTCTAAGAGGCTGCAGAGTGACTTGGACAGGTTAGATGAGTGGGCAAATGCATGGCAGATGCAGTATAATGTGGATAAATGTGAGGTTATCCACTTTGGTGGCAAAAACATGAAGGCAGAATATTATCTGAATGGTGACAGATTCGGAAAAGGGGAGGTGCAACGAGACCTGGGTGTCATGGTACATCATTCATTGAAGGTTGGCATGCAGGTGCAGCAGGTGGTGAAGAAGGCAAATGGCATGTTGGCCTTCATAGCTAGGGGTTTTGAGTTTAGGAGCAGGGATGTCTTACTGCAGTTGTACAGGGCCTTGGTGAGGCCACACCTGGAATGTTCTGTTCAGTTTTGGTCTCCTAATCTGAGGAAGGACGTTCTTGCTATTGAGGGAGTGCAGCAAAGGTTCACCAGACTGATTCCCGGGATGGCAGGACTGACATATGAGGAGAGGCTGGATCGACTGGGCCTCTATTCACTGGAGTTTAGAAGAACGAGAGGGGATCTCATCGAAACATATAAAATTCTGACGGGACTGGACAGGTTAGATGCAGGAAGAATGTTTCCGATGTTGGGGGAGCCCAGAACCAGGGGTCACAGTCTAAGGATAAGGGGTAAGCCATTTAGGACTGAGATGAGGAGAAACTTCTTCACTCAGAGAGTTGTTAACCTGTGGAATTCTCTACCGCAGAGAGTTGTTGAGGCCAGTTCATTAGATATATTCAAGAGGGAGTTAGATGTAGCCCTTACAGCTAAAGGGATCAAGGGGTATGGAGAGAAAGCAGGAAAGGGGTACTGAAGTTGAATGATCAGCCATGATCTTATTGAATGGT
The DNA here is from genome assembly GCF_044704955.1 of Pristiophorus japonicus. Taxonomy (NCBI): domain Eukaryota; kingdom Metazoa; phylum Chordata; class Chondrichthyes; family Pristiophoridae; genus Pristiophorus; species Pristiophorus japonicus. Next base: position 11,997,743 of record NC_092002.1, read on the forward strand.
GGTGCAGGTTCGAAGGGCCGAATGGCCTACTCCTGCACCTATTTTCTATGTTTCTATGTTTCTATATTTATATGTTTCTATATTTCTGTCCTGTTTTCTGTGAGATTTGGCACCCCATCCACCACCACCTAGGGGGTATGACATTATAGCCATTACAGAAACATGGCTGAAAGAGGGGCAGGTTTGGCAGACCAATATTGCTGGCTACAGGATTTTTAGACAAGGTAGAGAGGGGGGTAAAAAGGCGGGGGGTGGGGGTTGTGGTACTGATTAATGAAACTATTACAGCGGTGAGGAGGGATGATATGTTAGAGGGATCATCAAATGAGGTCATATGGGTCGAATTGAAAAATAAAAAAGTGGCGTGTATTATAGACCCCCAAACAGTGGGAGGGAGATAGAGGAGCAAAAATATGTAGGCAAATTGCTGTGAAGTCCAAAACCCATTGGGTAGTAATAGTAGGGGATTTTAACTATCCAAATATTGATTGGAACACATTTAGTGTGAAGGGTATAGAGGTTGCGGAATTCTTGAAATGCATTCAAGAGAACTTTTTTAGTCAGTATGTAGCAAGCCCAACACGAGAGGGGGTGGTCTTGGATATAGTTTTGGGGACTGAAGCTGGGCAGGTTGAAGGGGTATTAGTGGGAGAGCACTTGGGTGTCAGTGACCATAATTCAGTCAGATTCAAGTTGCTTATGGATAAGGACAAGGATAGACCAGGAATAAAAGTTCCGAATTGGGGAAAAGCTAATTTTGCTAAGGTAAGGAGTGATTTGGCCACGGTGGACTGGAACCAGCTACTTGTGGGTAAATCAGTGTCGGAACAGTGGGAGGCATTCAAGGAGGAGATCCGGAAGGCTCAGGCCAAATATGTGCCTTAAAGAAAAAGGCTGGGAAAAATAATTCTAGAGCCTCCTGGATGTCTAGGGACTTACAGGGGAAGATTAAGAAAAAAAGGGACGCTTATGTCATATACCAACGGCTAAATACTATTGAATCTTTAGAGGAATATAGAAAGCTAAGAGGTAAAATTAAAAAGGATATTAGAAATGCGGAGAGCGAGCACAAGAAATTCTTGGCAGTAAAATTAAGGAAAACCCTAAGATGTTCTATAAATATATTAAGAGTAAGAGGGTAACTAAGGAAAGGGTAGGGACTATTCGAGACCATGCAGGTAATCTTTGTGTGGAGGCGGAAGATGTTGGGAGGGTTCTTAACGAATACTTTGCATCTGTTTTCACAAAGGAAAGAGGTAATGTAGATACTGCTATCGAGGAGGAGTGTGATATTCTGGATGAAATAAATATAGTGAGAGAGGAAGTATTAAGGGGTTTAGCAGCTTTGAAAGTAGCTAAGTTCCCAGGCCCAGATGAAATATATCCCAGGCTGTTGAGCGAAGTAAAAGAGGAAATAGCAGAGGCCTTGACCATCATTTTCCAGTCCTCTTTGGATCTGGGCATGGTGCCAGAGGATTGGAGGACTGCTAATGTAGTACCCTTGTTTAAGAAGAGAGAAAGGGATAGGCCAAGTAATTACAGGCCTGTCAGCCTAACCTCAGTGTGAGAAAATTATTGGAAAAAGTCCTGAAAGACAGGATAAATCTGCATTTGGAAAGGCAAGGATTAATTAGGGACAGTCAGCACAGATTTGTTAAGGGAAGATCGTGTTTGACTAACCTGATTGAATTTTTTGAGGAGGTAACCAAGAGGGTCGATGAGGGTAGTGCTTCCGATGTAGTATATATGGACTTCAGCAAGGCTTTTGATAAGGTCCCACATGGTAGATTGGTCATAAAGATTAAAGCCCATGGGATACAGGGCAAAGTGGCAATTTGGATCCAAAATTGGCTTGCAGGTAGGAAGCAAAGGGTAATGATTGCTGGATGTTTTTGTGACTGGAAGGATGTTTCCAGTAGGGTTCCACAGGGCTCAGTACTGGGTACCTTGCTTGTTTGTGGTATATATCAACAATTTAGATTTGAATATAGGGAGTATGATTAAGAAGTTTGCAGACAACACTAAAATTGGCTGTGTGGTTGATAATGAAGAGGAAAGTCATGGGCTGCAGGAGGATATCAATCTACTGGTCAGGTGGGCAGAGCAGTGGCAAATGGAATTTAATTCAGAGAAGTGTGAGGTGGTGCACTTTGGGAGGGCTAATAAGGAAAGGGTATACACATTAAGCGGTAGGCCATTTAAAAGTGTAGATGAACAAAGGGACCTTGGAGTGCCTGTCCACAGATCCCTGAAAGTAGCAGGCCAGGTGAATAAGGTGGTTAAGAAGGCATACGGAATGCTTGCCTTTATTGGCCAAGGCATAGAATATAAGTGCAGGGAGGTTATGCTTAAATTGTATAATACTTTGGTTAAGCCACAGCTGGAGTACTGCATGCAGTTCTGGTCGCCGTATTATAGGAAGGACGTGATTGTATTAGAGAGGGTGCAGAGGCGATTTACTAGGATGCTGCCTGGAATGGAGAATCTTAGTTAGATTGGATAGGCTGGGTTTGTTCTCATTGGAACAGAGGAGGTTGAGAGGAGACCTCATTGAGGTGTACAAAATATTGAGGGGTCTGGACATAGTGGATAGTAAGGGTCTATTTCCATTCCTATTACGAGGGGGCACAGTTTTAAGGTGGTTGGTGGAAGGTTTAGAGGGGATTTGAGGGGGTGGGGGGCTTCTTTACACAGAGGGTTGTGGGGATCTGGAACTCGTTGCCTGGAAGAGTGGTGGATGCAGAAACCCTCACCACTTTTAAGAGATGTTTGGATGGGCCCTTAAAGTGCAGTAACCTGCAGAGTTACGGACCTAGAGCTGGTAATTGGGATTAGACTGGGTAACCTTTTGTTGGACGGCGCAAATATAATGGTAAGTACTGCAGGGAATCGAATACGGCCAGGGTGATCTCCTAGACTAGTGTCGATCGCCTGGATGGGTCGGAGAGGAATTTTCCCAGATTTTTTTCCCCTAAATTGGCTTGGGTTTTTATCTGTTTTTTGCCTCTCCCAGGAGATCACATGTCTCCGGTTGGGGTGGAGTGTAGAATGTTTCAGTGTAAGGGGTGTCGCAGTTGTGTGGGGCGGACTGGTTGGGCTGGTGCTTTTTGCCTTTCCTTCATTGTTCATGGGTTTGTATGTAACCTTTAGAGCTGCTGACCAAGGGCCGTGTGGCTCTTTGTCAGGCGGCGCGAACACAATGGGCCGAAATGGCCTTCTTCAGCGCTGTAAATTTCTATGTTTCTATGTTTCAACATTCACCCCCTCCACCACCGGCGCCCCCTGGCTGCAGTATGCACCATCTACAAGATGCACTGCAGCAACTCGCCAAGGCTTCTTCGGCAGCACCTCCCAAACCCGCGACCTCTACCACCTAGAAGGACAAGGGCAGCAGGCGCATGGGAACATCACCACCTCCACGTTCCCCTCCGAGTCACACACCATCCTGACTTGGAAATATATCGGCCGTTCCTTCATCGTCGCTGGGTCACAATCCAGGAACTCCCGCCCTCACAGCACTGTGGGAGCACCTTCACCACACAGACTGCAGCGGTTCAAGAAGGCAACTCACCACCATCTTCTCGAGGGACAATTCGGGACGGGCAATAAATGCCGGCCTTGCCAGCGATGCCCACATCCCATGAATGAATAAAAAAGATTATGAACACTGGGAAAGGATGCTGCATCAAAGGGCAGAAAACGCTAGTGGAAGTTGTGTACAGACCACCAAACAGTTGTAGTGAGGTTGGGGACAGCATCAAACAAGAAATTAGGGATGCGTGCAATAAAGATATAGCAGTTATCATGGGCGACTTTAATCTACATATAGATTGGGCTAACCAAACTGGTAGCAATACGGTGGAGGAGGATTTCCTGGAGTGTATGGTTTTCTGGACCAATATGTCGAGGAACCAACTAGAGGGCTGGCCATCCTAGACTGGGTGATGTGTAATGAGAAAGGACTAATTAGCAATCTTGTTGTGAGAGGCCCCTTGGGAAAGAGTGACCATAATATGGTAGAATTCTTTATTAAGATGGAGAGTGACACAGTTAATTCAGAGACTAGGATCCTGAACTTAAGGAAAGGTAACTTCGATGGTATGAGACGTGAATTGGCTAGAATAGACTGGTAAAGGCTACTTAAAGAGTTGACGGTGGATAGGCAATGGCAAACATTTAAAGATCACATGGATGAACTTTAACAATTGTACATCCCTGTCTAGAGTAAAAATAAAATGGGGAAGGTGGCTGAACCGTGGCTAACAAGGGAAATTAAGGATAGTGTTAAATCCAAGGAAGAGGCGTATAAATTGGCCAGAAAAAGCAGCAAACCTGAGGACTGGGAGAAATTTAGAATTCAGCAGAGGAGGACTAAGGGTTTAATTAGGAGGGGGGAAATAGAGTAAGGGAGGAAGCTTGCCGGGAACATAAACACTGACTGCAAAAGCTTCTATAGATATGTGAAGCGAAAAAGATTAGTGAAGACAAAAGTAGGTCCCTTGCAGTCAGATTCAGGTGAATTTATAATGGGGAACAAAGAACTGGCAGACCAGTTGAACAAATACTTTGGTTCTGTCTTCAGGAAGGAAGACACAAATAACCTTCCGGAAGTACTAGAGGACCGAGGGTCTAGTGTGAAGGAGGAACTGAAGGATATCCTTATTAGGCGGAAAATTGTGTTAGGGAAATCGATGGGATTGAAGACCGATAAATCCCCAGGGCCTGATAGTCTGCATCCCAGAGTACTTAAGGAAGTGGCCCTAGAAATAGTGGATGCATTGGTGATCATTTTCCAATAGTCTATCGACACTGGATCAGTTCCTATGGACTGGAGGGTAGCTAATGTAACACCACTTTTTTAAATATAGGGAGAGAGAAAACGGGTAATTATAGACCGGTTAGCCTAACATTAGTAGTGGGGAAAATGTTGGAATCAATTATTAAAGGTGAAGTAACAGTGCATTTGGAAAGCGGTAACAGGATCGGTCCAAGTCAACATGGATTTATGAAAGGGAAATCATGCTTGACAAATCTTCTGGAATTTTTTGAGGATGTAACTAGCAGAGTGGACAAGGGAGAACCAGTGGATGTGGTGTATTTGGACTTTCAAAAGGCTTTTGACAAGGTCCCACACAAGAAATTGGTGTGCAAAATTAAAGCACATGGCATTGGGGGTAATGTACTTATGTGGATAGAGAACTGGTTGGCAGACAGGAAGCAGAGAGTCGGGATAAATGGGTCCTTTTCAGAATGGCAGGCAGTGACTAGTGGGGTGCCGCAGGGCTCAGTGCTGGGACCCCAGCTATTTACAATATACATTAATGATTTGGATGAAGGAATTGAGTATAATGTCTCCAAGTTTGCAGATGACACTAAACTGAGTGGCGGTGTGAGCTGTGAGGAGGACGCTAAGAGGCTGCAGGGTGACTTGGACAGGTTAGGTGAGTGGGCAAATGCTTGGCAGATGCAGTATAATGTGGATAAATGTGATGTTATCCATTTTGTGGCAAAAACACGAAGGCAGAATATTATCTGAATGGTAGAAGATTGGGAAAAGGGGAGGTGCAACGAGACCTGGGTGTCATGATACATCAGTCATTGAAAGTTGGCATGCAGGTACAGCAGGCGGTGAAGAAGGCAAATGGTATGTTGGCCTTCATAGCTAGAGGTTTTGAGTATAGGAGCAGGGAGGTCTTACTGCAATTGTACAGGGCCTTGGTGAGGCCTCACCTAGAACGTCGTGTTCAATTTTGGTCTCCTAATCTGAGGAAGGACGTTCTTGCTATTGAGGGAGTGCAGCGAAGGTTCACCAGACTGATTCCCGGGATGGCAGGACTGACATAATAGAAGAGACTGGATCGGCTGAGTCTTTCTTCACTGGAGTTTAGAGGGATCTCATAGAAACATATAAAATTCTGACAGGACTGGACAGGTTAGATGCAGGAAGAATGTTCCCGATGTTGGGGAAGTCCAGAACCAGGGGTCACAGTCTAAGGATAAGGCCTAAGCCATTTAGGACTGAGATGAGGAGAAACTTCTTCACACAGAGAGTTGTTAACCTGTGGAATTCCCTGCCGCAGAGAGTTGTTGATGCCAGTTCATTGGATGTATTCAAGAGGGATTTAGATATGGCCCTTATGGCTAAAGGGATCAAAGGGTATGGAGAGAAAGCAGGAAAGGTTTACTGAGGGAATGATCAGCCATGATCTTATTGAATGGCGGTGCAGGCTCGAAGGGCCGAATGGCCTACTCCTGCACCTATTTTCTATGTTTCTATGTTTCTATGTTTCTATGTTTCTATGTTTCTATGTTTGAACAATGAATTCGCAAACACTAGTTTCCTTTGTGGCCACAGTCTATCTCCGCACATCGCAGCCTAGGTCCCAGTGCGCTGTTTCTACAATAATCTCTTCTGCAGCCACAATTCATTATTGAAGCAACCTTTCATTCGAAGGCAAGCAGGTGTCTAAATTCCAGGGAGGGGTAGGTCAAGTCCATTGGTCTTGTAGGAAAATCAGTCGGAAGCAAAATTAAAGTGATTTTCAATTCTTCCAGTAGAAAGAAGGTGATCCTTGGGGGAAATGCTACAACTAAGAAATTAGGGAAATCTGGGCAAAAACTGCTCAGGACCTTAGTTAGAATGGATGTAGACAAGCGACTGGAAGCGCGTTATTCATTAACGTTATTAACCAAGGCTGACACTGTGTCAGCAGGTTGTGGGTTCAAGTCCCACTCCAGGAACTTGAGCACACAAATCCAGGCTGACAGTCCCAGTGCAGTGCTGAGGGAGTGCCGCACTGTCGGAGGTTCCGTCTTTCGGATGAGACGTTAAACCGAGGCCCCGTCTGCTCTGTACGCCACAGGTGGGTGTAAAAGATACCATGCCACTATTTCGAAGAAGAGCTGTGGAGTTATGCCCGGTAATGGGGAACAAAGAAATGGCAGACCAATTGAACAAATACTTTGGTTCTGTATTCACGAAGGAAGACACAAATAACCTTCTGGAAGTACTAGGGGACCGAGGGTCTAGTGAGAAGGAGGAACTGAAGGATATCCTTATTACGCGGGAAATTGTGTTCGGGAAATTGATGGGATTGAAGGCCGATAAATCCCCAGGGCCTGATAGTCTGCATCCTACTGCACTTAAGGAAGTGGCCCTAGAAATAGTGGATGCATTGGTGATCATTTTCCAACAGTCTATCGACTCTGGATCAGTTCCTATGGACTGGAGGGTAGCTAATGTAACACCACTTTTTAAAAAGGGAGGAAGAGAGAAATTAGGGAAATCTGGGCAAAAACTGCTCAGGACCTTAGTTAGAATGGATGTAGACAAGCGACTGCAAGCGCGTTATTCATTAACGTTATTAACCAAGGCTGACACAGTGTCAGCAGGTAATTATAGACCGGTTAGCCTGACATCAGTCGTGGGGAAAATGTTGGAATCAATCATTAAGGATGAAATAGCAGCGCATTTGGAAAGTAGTGACATGATCGGTTCAAGCCAGCATGAATTTATGAAAGGGAAATCATGCTTGATAAATCTTCTGGAATTTTTTGAGGATGTAACTAGTAGAGTGGACAAGGGAGAACCAGTGGATGTGGTGTATTTGGACTTTCAAAAGGCTTTTGACAAGGTCCCACACAAGAGATTGATGTGCAAAATCAAAGCACATGGTATTGGGGGAAATATACTGACGTGGATAGAGAACTGGTTGGCAGACAGGAAGCAGAGAGTCGGGATAAACGGGTCCTTTTCAAAATGGCAGGCAGTGACTAGTGGAGTGCCGCAATGATTTAGATGAAGGAATTGAGTATAATATCTCCAAGTTTACAGATGACACTAAACTGGGTGGCGGTGTGAGCTGTGAGGGGGATGCTAGGAGGCTGCAGGTTGACTTGGACAGGTTAGGTGAGTGGACAAATGCATGGCAAATGCAGTAGAATGTGGATAAATGTGAGATTATCCACTTTGGGAGCAAAAACGCGAAGACAGAATATTATCTGAATGGCGGCAGATTAGGAAAAGGGGAGATGCAACGAGACCTGGGTGTCATGGTTCATCAGTCATTGAAAGCTGGCATACAGGTACAGCAGGCAGTGAAGAAGGCAAATGGTATGTTGGCCTTCATAGCTAGGGGCTTTGAGTATAGTAGCAAGGAGTTCTTACTGCAGTTGTACAGGGCCTTGGTGAGGCCTCACCTGGAATATTGTGTTCAGTTTTGGTCTCCTAATTTGAGGAAGGACATTCTTGCTATTGAGGGAGTGCAGCGAAGGTTCACCAGACTGATTCCCGGGATGGCAGGACTGACATATGAGGATAGACTGGATCAACTGGGCCTTTATACATTGGAGTTTAGAAGGATGAGAGGAGATCTCATAGAAACATATAGAATTCTGACGGGATGGGAGAGGTTAGATGCAGGAAGAATGTTCCCAATGTTGGGGAAGTCCAGAACCAGGGGACACAGTCTTAGGATAAGGGGTAGGCCATTTAGGACCGAGATGAGGAGAAACTTCTTCCCTCAGAGAGTTGTTAAGCTGTGGAATTCCCTGCCGCAGGGAGTTGTTGATGCCAGTTCATTGGATATATTCAAGAGGGAGTTAGATATGGCCCTTACAGCTAAAGGGATCAAGGGGTATGGAGAGAAAGCAGGAAAGGGGTACTGAGGTGAATGATCAGCCATGATCTTATTGAATGGCGGTGCAGGCTCGAAGGGCCGAATGGCCTACTCCTGCACCTATTTTCTATGTTTTTATGTGTCCTGGCCAATATTTATCCCTCAATCAACATCACTAAAACAGATTATCTGGTCATTATCACATTGCTGTTTGTGGGAGCTTGCTGTGTGCAAGTTCACTGCCGCGTTTCCCACATTACAACAGTGACTACACTCCAAAAAGTACTCCAGTGATCGTGAAAAGGCGCGATATAAATGTAAGTTTTTGTTTTAATGAGCTGATCTTAACTTTTTCTAATCTTTAAGATCTCTACCAAGTCTCCCCTAACTTTCTCTGCTCTGGTGAACAGAACTAACTTCTTAAGTTTTTTGCTAGAATTGTAACTCCTGAACCCTGCTACCATCGATACCGCGGCTGCAATGTGCACAGTCCACAGGATGCACTGTAGCAACACACCGAGGCTTTTTCCACGGCCAATACCTAGAAGGACAAGAGCGCCAAGTGTAGGGAAACACTGTCACCTCCATGTTCCCCTCCGAGTCACACACACCATCTGGACTCATGACATATCTCGCCATTCCTTCCTTGTCGTTGGGTCAAAACCTTGGAACTCCCTACCAGCACAGTGGGAGCACTTTTCACCATCACAGGCAGTCCCTCGAAATCGATGAAGTCTTGCTTCCACTCTAAAAGTGAGTTCTCAGGTGACTGAACAGTCCAATACGGGAATTACAGTCTCTGTCACAGGTGGGACAGACAGTGGTTGAAGGAAAGGGTGGGAGGGTGGGACTGGTTTGCCGCACGCTCCTTCTGCTGCCTGCGCTTGGTTTCTGCATGCTCTCGGCGACGAGACTCGAGGTGCTCAGCGCCCTCCCGGATGCACTTCCTCCACTTAGGGGCGGTCTTTGGCCAGGGACTCCCAGGTGTCAGTGGGGATGTTACATTTAATCAAGGAGGCGTTGAGGGTGTCCTTGTAACGTTTCCTATGCCCACCTGGGGATGGTCTGCTGTGTAGGAGTTCTGGGTAGAGCGCTTGCTTTGGGAGTCACGAGTTGGGGCATGCGGACGATGTGGCCCTCCCAGCTGGTCGAGTGTGGTCAGTGCTTCGAGGCTGGAGATGTTGGCTTGCAGCGGTTCAAGAAGGCGGCCCATCACAACCTTCCCTTGGGCAACTAGGGCGGGCAATCAATGCCAGCCTTGCCAATGATAAGAAAAAGCAAGCCCAATGAATCCACTGCACCTTTTCCATTCCTCCTATAATGCGTGGTCCCGGGCTGCAAGACCATCAGCAGGCCGGGGCCGTTAGATGGAGCAGTGTATGGCAGCATACCACTGAAGGGAGCAGCGCGTGCTGCTGCAGGAGGGCGACGGCAGGTACAGCAGGAGCGGCGAGGTCAGGGCGAAGAAGCAGCGAGAGATCGTGGAGTGATGTGATCGGGGCCCAGGAGAGGCGCGAGTTCGGGGAACAGACGAGGCGAGGGCCCAGGGGCAGCAAGGGCCCAGCCCACACTGCGCTATGTGCGCGCACTAGGTCCGTGCAGCAGAGCTGGTCTCCAGTCGTCCTGGTTAACCCTTGCCCCTGGACCAAGACCTCGCTCTGTCAAGCCCCGTGAGGTGGCTGGTGTGCAACGGTCACCCCACGTTAAAAAAATCCACCCACAGGCATCTTCCACCCTTCAGGATGTAGTTTGGGATCCGGAATATTAGGTCCTTCATTGAAACACCTGGGAACTCATCCCTTTTTGGTGTGGAAGCAAGTCATCCTCGATACGAGGGACTGCCTATGATGATGATAATGTGGTACCCAACTCAAGACCCAACACTCCAATAGTGGCCTAAGGCTTTGCTGTAGTAATACCCGCCCTCCTGTATAGCTCAGAGACATGGACCATGTACGGTAGACACCTCAAGTCGCTGGAGAAATACCACCAACGATGTCTCCGCAAGATCCTATAAATCCCCTGGGAGGGCAGATGCACCAACATTAGTGTCCTCGACCAGGCCAACATCCCCAGCATTGAAGCACTGACCACACTTGACCAGCTCCGCTGGGCAGGGCCACATTGTCCGCATGCCAGACACGAGACTCCCAAAGCAAGTGCTCTACTTGGAAATCCTTTCACGGCAAACGAGCCAAAGGTGGGCAGAGGAAACGTTTCAGGGACACCCTCAAAGCCTCCCTGATAAAGTGCAACATCCCCACCGACACCTGGGAGTCCCTGGCCAAAGACCGCCCTAAGTGGAGGAAGTGCATCCGGGAGGACGCTGAGCACCTCGAGTCTCATCGCCGAGAGCGTGCAGAAACCAAGCGCAGGCAGCGGAAGGAGCGTGCGGCAAACCAGACTCCCCACCCACCCTTTCCCTCAACCACTGTCTGTCCCACCTGTGACAGGGACTGTGGCTCTCGTATTGGACTGTTCAGTCACCTAAGGACTCATTTTAAGAGTGGAAGCAAGTCTTCCTCGATTCTGAGGCACTGCCTATGATAATGGTGATGAAGGCTTTGTGCAAGTTGAGCATTACCTCCTTACTTTTGTGTTTCTCGAAGATGCTCCTGGATGGATGGACTAAGATGGGTGGGCCAAATGTCAGTGGAGAGGAAACTGAACCCACAACCTTCTCACTCAGGCTGAACCAAGGTTGACACCCGGGTCATTGGCCCCATTTCTTTCCCTCCCGATCTCTTCGCCATGAAGTTTCTAATGTTGCACCTGACCAAATACTACTTGAGAATCCGTCCATTGAGTGTCCTTTCTCTCTCCTTTGTTATTTCTTCAAATTCTACATAGTTGCACCAGCTATTCAGAAATCTGTGCTCACAGGCCCAGGAAACATGTTTATTCAAGTGTTTTGCAATGCCATCCCATACTGTCGACTCCTGGAGTGAGCCTTTCGCTAGTGGCAGAACTCCCACCTCTGAGTCATAGCAACAGCAGAACAGGAGGAGGCCATTCGGCCCCTCGAGTCTGCTCCGCCATTCGATGAGATCATGGCTGACCTTCGACCTCAACTCCACCTACCCGGCTTTGCCCCACATCCCTAAATGCCTTTGGTTAACAGAAATCTATCAAACTCCGATTTTAAATTAGGATTGATCTGGCATCGATTGCTGTTTGCGGAAGCGAGTTCCAAACTTTACCACCCTTTGTGTGAGACTTGGGTTCGGCCCTGCCCCAGGGGCAGAACACGATGGATAGATAAATTATAAACCCAACTGAAGTGAACTGCCTTTGACCTGGCTTCTCCCAGTCTCCAGCCTGCTTACTGCTACGTGGGAGCCAGGTGCAGAAACTGGAGCAACAAAATAAATCAAAGAAAGTCTTTTCTTCACGTTAAAAGAAAGACTGGCATTTATATAGCACCTTTCACCACCACCGGATGTCCCAAAGCACTTCACAGCCAATCAAGTACTGTTTTTGAAGTGTAGTCACTGTTGTAATGTAGGGAAACTCAGCAGCCACAATTTGCGCTCAGCAAGCTCCCACAAACAGCAATGACCGGATCATCGGTTTTTAGTGATGTTAATTGAGGGATAAATATTGGCCCCAGGATACCCTGCTCTTCTTTCAACTAGTGCCGTGGGATCTTTTACATCCACCGGAGGGGGCCTCAGTTTAACGTCTCATCCCAAAGACGGCACCTCCGACAGTGCGACACTCCCTCAGCACTGCACTGGGAGCGTCAGCCTGGATTTATGTGCTCAAGTCCCTGGAGTGGGACTCGAACCCTCAACCTTCTGACTCAGAGGCGAAGGTGCTTGTTATGTATGTATACTCTATGTATTAACTATGCAAACAGGCATGATGTACCATCAGAGCATGCTACTGTTGGAGGCCCCAGGGGTTACCTGGCCAGGTGTGCAGGGCCTTATAAAAGGGTGCCCACCATGCTGCGGCCTCACTCTGTGTTATATGTGTGGACTTGTATTTACTCTGTACAGCCACCAGAGGCCTCATTCCCCGGAGTCCCAAGGGATCCCATAATCCCTTGGGAGCACAGGTATTTAAGGAGGCTTCACAGGTTGGAGAGGCACTCCGGGGACCTGCAATAAAAGACTAAGGTCACACTTTACTTTGAGCTCACAGTGTTCAGTCTGACTCTTTCTTCATATACAAGAACTGGCGACGAGATACAGATAGCGAGCCCAAAGATTCAGAGAACAGTGGGCATCCTGGAGAAATTTTCGGAGGGAGATGATTGGGAAACTTTTGTGGAGCGACTCGACCAATACTTCGTGGCCAACGAGCTCGATGGGGAAGAGAGCGCTGCCAAACGAAGGGCGATCCTCCTCACCGTCTGTGGGGCACCAACGTATGGCCTCATGAAGAATCTGCTCACTCCAGCGAAACCCACGGAGAAATCGTACGACGATTTGTGCACACTGGTCCGGGAGCATTTGAACCCGAAGGAAAGCGTTCTGATGGCGAGGTATCGGTTCTACACCTACAAAAGGTCTGAAGGCCAGGAAGTGGCAAGTTATGGTGCCGAGCTGAGACACCTTGCAGGACATTGCGAATTTGAAGGACATTTGGAGCACATGCTCAGAGACTTTTTCGTACTTGGCGTTGGCCATGAAACCATACTTCACAAGCTTTTGACTGTAGAGACCCCAACCTTGAGTAAGGCCATAGCGATAGCCCAGGCGTACATTGCCACCAGTGACAATACTAAGCAAATCTCTCAGCACACAAGTGCTGCTACAAGTACTGTGAACAAAGTGATGTTGTTTTCGAATCGTAATTTACAGGGCAGGGCACACATACCTGCAGCTACATGTCCGCAGATGACTCAGAGTCCACCATCAAGGGTGATGAATGCTAGGCCATTAACACCTTGTTGGCGCTGCGGAGGTGATCATCGTTTCCATTCATGCCGATTCAAAGGATACGTTTGCAAGGGTTGTGGAACAATGGGACACCTCCAATGAGTGTGCAGGCGAGCTGCAAATCCTGTTAAACCTGCAAACCATCATGTTGCAGAGGAGGACAGACCCACGGAGGATCACTACAAACCAGAGCCTCAGACAGAGGAGGCAAAGGTACATGGGGTGCACACATTCGCCACGAATTGTCCCCCCGATAATGCTGAATATTGAACTAAATGGACTCCCGGTGTCAGTGGAGCTGGACAAGGGCGCGAGCCAGTCCATCATGGGCAAAAAGACTTTTGAAAGGTTGTGGTGCAACAAGGCCTCAAGGCCAGTCTAACTCCAGTTTGCACGAAACTATGCTTAAGAACTGATTCCTGTAATCGGCAGTGCTACCGTAAAGGTCTCCTATGATGGAGCGGTGCACAAGCTACCACTCTGGGTGGTACCGGGCGATGGTCCCACACTGCTCGGCAGGAGCTGGTGGGAAAGATACGCTGGAACTGGGATGACGTCCAAGCACTATCACCCGCTGATGACACTTCGTGTGCCCAGGTCTCAAACAAATTTCCTTCGTTGTTCGAACCAGGCATCAGGAAATTCCAAGGAGCAAAAGTGCAATGCACCTAATTCCGGGGGCGCGACCCATCCATCACAAGGCGAGAGCAGTACCGTACATGATGAGAGACAGGGTAGAGGTCGTGCTAGACTGGCTGCAACGTGAGGGCATCATTTCACCGATCTTGTTCAGCGAGTGGGCCAGTCCTATTGGCCCAGTCATCAAGGGAGACGGCACCGTCAGAATCTGTGGCGATTACAAAGTAACGATCAATCGTTTCTCCCTGTAGGACCAATACCCACTACCAGAAGCCGACGACCTCTTTGCAATGCTGGCGGGAGGAAAGTCGTTCACGAAGCTGGATCTGACTTCAGCCTACATGATGCAGGAACTGGAGGAATCATCGAAGGCCCTCACCTGCATCAACATGCACAAAGGTCTTTTTGTTTATAATAGATGCCCGTTTGGAATCCGATCAGCGGTGGCGATATTCCAGAAAAACATGGAAAGCTTACTGAAGTCAGTCCTCCACACCGTGGTCTTCCAGGACGACATCTTGGTCACAGGTCGGAACACAGTCGAGCACCTGCAGAACCTGGAGGAGGTTCTTAGTTGACTCAACCACATGGGGCTCAGGTTAAAACGCTCGAAGAGCATTTTCCTGGCGTCTGAAGTGGAGTTCTTGGGAAGGAGGATTGCGGTGGATGGCATCAGGCCCACCAACGCGAAGACGGAGGCAATCGAGAACGCACCGAGGCCACAGAACGTGACAGAGCTGCGGTCATTTCTGGGACTCTTGAACTACTTTGGTAACTTCTTACCGGGTCTCAGCACCCTGCTAGAACCACATGTCTTACTACGAAAAGGGGGCGAATGGGTTTGGGGCAAAAGCCAAGAAAATGCCTTTGTAAAAGCGAGAAAATTGTTATGCTCAAACAAATTGCTTGTGTTGTATGATCCATGTAAGCGTTTGGTACTAGCATGTGATGTGTCGTCATATGGCGTCGGGTGTGTATTGCAACAAGCTAATGATTTCGGGAAACTGCAACTGGTTGTTTATGCATCCAGGAGTCTGTCTAAGGCTGAGAGAGCCTACAGCATGATTGAGAAAGAAGCGTTAGCGTGTGTCTATGGGGTAAAGAAAATGCATCAATACCTGTTTGGGCTAAAATTTGAATTGGAAAGTGACCATAAGCCACTTATATCCCTGTTTTACGAGAGTAAAGGGATAAATACCAACGCATCGGCCCGCATCCAGAGATGGGGGCTCACATTATTCGCATACAACTATGCCATCCGCCACAGGCCAGGCACAGAAAACTGCGCCGATGCTCTCAGTAGACTGCCATTGCCCACCACGGGGGTGGAAATGGCGCAGCCCGCAGATCTAGCCATGGTTATGGAAGCATTTGAGAGAGTGAGCAATCACCCGTCACATCAAAACCTGGACAAACCAGGACCTCTATCTCTAGTCAAAAGCTGTGTGCTTCACGGGAGCTGGTCCAGTGTCCCAGTGGAAATGCAGGAAGAGAGAATCCAGCGGGGCAAAGATGAAATGTCTATACAGGCAGACTGCCTTCTATGGGGCAATCGAGTAGTGGTCCCCAAGAAGGGCAGAGACACCTTCATCAATGACCTCCACAGTACCCACCCAGGCATCGTAATGATGAAAGCGATAGCCAGATCCCACGTGTAGTGGCCCGGTATCGATGCGAACTTAGAGTCCTGTGTTCACAGATGTAATACATGCTCACAGTTAAGCAATGTACCCAGGGAGGCGCTGCTAAGTTTATGGTCTTGGCCCTCCAAACCTTGGTCTAGGTTACACGTCGACTATGCAGACCCGTTCTTGGGTAAAATGTTTCTTGTGGTTGTAGACACATACTCCAAGTGGATTGAATGTGAGATAATGTCGGCCAGCACATCCGCTGCCACCACTGAAAGCCTGTGGGCCATGTTTGCCACATGCGGCTTACCCGATGTCCTGGTGAGCGACAACGGGCCATTTTTACCAGCGCTGAGTTCAAAGAATTCATGACCCGTAACAGGATCAAACATGTCACATCTGCCCCGTTTAAACCAGCGTCCAATGATCAGTACAAACCATCAAGCAAGGCTTGAAGAGAGTAACTGAAGGCTCACTGCAGACTCGCCTATCCCGAGTCCTGCTTAGCTACCGCACGAGACCACACTCGCTCACTGGGATCCCACCTGCTGAACTGCCCATGAAAAGAACACTTAAGACAAGGCTCTCGTTTGTTCACCCTGATCTACATGAACAGGTAGAGAGCTGGCGGCTTCAACAAAGTGCATACTATGATAGCGCAAATGTGTCACGCGAGATTGAAGTCAATGATCTTGGGCTAGACTTTCCACTGGCTAAAGTCCAAAAATATGGGCCTTATTCCAGCGATGTGTGATGTATCGCCCATGCTGATCGCCGGCATAAGGCCCATTTTTTTTTGCGATTTTAAACTCGGCCTTACCCCAGCGATGTCAAATGGGTGGTCTGATTTCTCAGTGATCTCATGATCGCCCAAAAAAAGAGTAAGTGAAACGGAAGTCCAAAAAAAAATGCTTCCCTAGCAACGATATTGTGCGCATGTGTGGGATGTTTCTCTTTTGGGTCGATTTTTTTTGTTGCCGCGTTTGGAGAGTTCATGGGTCATCGCACGTGCTCAGAAGGAAAGGGAGGGTTGGAGAGAGCGGGAGAGAGAGAAGGTTGATTATTATCTGGTAAGCTAAAAGACATTTCAGCAATGTCCATGCACATTCAAAATCGAAACGAAAGTGAAATGGAAAGGAGAAGGGCCAAAGCCTTCAGTGAAGAGGCCAACGAGGCACTTGTGAATGTAGTGTCAACAAGGTGGGAGGACTTGACATGGGATGGCCTTGGGAAACCTCCACCCCGTGCTTACAGACAAATCTGGCAGGAGATTGCTGATGTTGTCACATGAGGTGCCGACGGCTGACCAGTGCCGCAAGAGATGGAACAGTCTGCTGGCAGCTGCCAGAGTAAGTTTGATATGTCTTTAAAACATATTTAAAAGTAATATTTGAAAGCACACATATGTATTATTTACTTCATGTTTATAAATTATTATTATGTATTATTTACTTCATGTTTATAAATTGCAAAGAAATTCCTCAATGTTAATTATTTATAATGTGAAGTTTAAAAACTACATTAAATGAAAAAATAATTACATTACCAATTACATTTATTCACCCTAATACTAAGTTGCATGTTATAGTATTAAAAATTATTCATATGCAGCCACCAGATTAAGTTGCATTTTAATATTTAAAATCATACATATGTATTGTGTACATACTGTGTATAATTAGAATAATATTAAAAATCATTCATATGCACTACGATGTTATGTAATAATTGAACATTTAAATCAGTCTTCAATGTTTGTTGTCAAGTAAGGTAAGGTAGCTTATGCCATGCAATGTTAAATTATCATTTACAGAAAAAGATCAGTTTAAACCGCGCGGAGCAAAGGAGGATGGGTGGCGGTCCCACTCAAGTGCACGTTCTGAATCCATACGAGGAGCTTGCGGTGGCCGTGGTGGGTCCTGAAAGCTGTGCGGTCACGACTCGTGGTGTGGCCGAGCCCACCCTTGAGCCTGGTGAGTAATGCGAAATGGGCAAAATATCAAACATTACTAATAACATCCGAGAAATATCGCAGTTACGCATTTGTTATGTAATTATAATTCATTAATTTAGATGTAGTCTGATCTACGAGTGAGGCCATGGTAATGCTGATGAACCCTTGTGCATTTGTGGTTTTGCAAAGCATTGCAATGTTTTGCATTACATTGAAATTATTGATATTGAAATATTGAAATATATTGATATGTATTGTTTATGAGTTGTTCAGAAATGTAATTAATCTTTCTAAGGTGAAGTGTCCATTGAGCATTGCTCGGTGCCACTCACAGACCCCGCTTCTAACAGCTCACAGGAGGGTGAGACAGCAGAGGATGAGCAGGAGGAGGGGCAGGAGGAGGAGGAACAGGAGGAGGAGGAGGATGATGATTTTTTTTTGTGGCGGGGGAAACAATGTGCGGCCATCTTGGTTGAGATGGAAGAAGCACCGGGACCAAGCGGTGTGCAGGTGGCGATGCCAGGGCTCGTCATATTGCAAACGCCGACCTCACGGAGGTCCGGTCAGCGTGGCGAGCAATTGCCTGCCTTGGAGGGCCAGACAGAGAGCTTGATTTCCCCGTGCAGGGAGACGGTCCCGATTGGTCGCGACCTTATCCAGGGGCTCGCGGGATTCTCTGCGAACTGGGGCCAGTTGCCAGCATCCCGGAGCGAGTTCTGCCAGAACTTCGCGAACTGGTCTTCCGAGCCGTCACAGACTGCAAGGGCGACCTCGGAGGCTATTCGGCAGCAGACAGCCGCAACCAATGCCCTACGGCATGCGTTGCTGGCTGGACACGGCGCTGCACCCCAAGGTGTCGTGTCTGCTCGCAGCGAGACCCCGAGCACGCAAGCGAGTACGGAGGGCGCAGTTCCTCCTGACTCGGAAGTGGAGCCTCAGGCTGCCTCTTCCTCTCCGTCACCTCCAACACGGCAGGAAGACTTGCCGTCCCACTCTGCACAATGTCTTGGTGTTGGTCTGCGTAGACCGAAACGGGCGGGTGGGGTGCGAACACGGGGTGGGCTGGACCTGGAGGGAAATATGGCTGCAGGTAGGGAGGGGAGCGTTTTGTCACAGTTTGTTCACTTGTTCAATTGTTCTTGTTCCTGTTTTGTTAGTTTTGTTTGTTGTTATTGGTTAATTGTTAATTGTGAAGATTTTGTGTTTGAGAGAAGGGTGGGTTGGTGCGGGGGACGGGAGATATGGAGGGATAGTTTTTCAATTTTTATTTGCTTTTTTGTTAATAAAAAAAAATGTCTTTAATTCAATAAATTGTGTGTGTCTTCTTTCTTAGTTGGTTATCAACGATACAGATGTTAGTCCATATCTGAGCATTCTATTAATATACGAGTACTTTAGTAACACCGTCTAATAAATTCTATTATATAAAACCCATTCACTAAAAACAACGTAATAATACCGATATGAAAAATTACAGCTCTCATCCTCATTAAATTCTATTATATAAAACCTAATTATATAAAACCAAATGGAATGATAACTATATGAAAACTTACAGCACTCAGTAAATTATACTATATAAAACCTATTTAATAAAACTAATGTAATATTACCTATTTATATTCTCTGTCCCAATATTCTGAGTACAACTAGCTCTCTAATTAAATCACAACCAATCATCTACCCTTCCATTGAAGTTAAAATGGTGTCCGTAGTGCCCATTTTCCTTCTCTTAGGCCCAGAAAAAGTAACTATTTCTCAGCACTGTTTTGGGCCTTACATCGGCCCAGCGAAGTGCATGCTAGGTGCTGAAACTTGGGATGGGCCTTGTATGGGCTATAATTTCAGCGATCTTCTCGGTGATCAAAGTGGAAACATAGGCACCTGTTTTTCGGGCGATATTTTGGGCCTAGTTTCCACTTTTTGCTCAAAATGGGCGATAGAGGTCCGTTTTGGGCCATACATGTGAAGTGGAAAATCTCGCCCCTTGTATTTGTATTGAATTATGGACAAGGACCCAAGTGGCTTCCCGGCACTGTCATGGCCAAAGAGGGGAGCAGGGTGTTTCGGGTCAAACTTTCAAATGGACTCATTCACCGGAAACACTTGGACCAAATCAAACTCAGATTCACGGACTACCCTGAGCAACCCACCTTGGACCCTACCTTTTTTGATCCCCCAACATACACACCAGTGGAAACCGGCACCACGGTTGACCACGAAGCAGAACCCATCATCCACAGCAGCCCTGCAGGGCCCAACGCACCAGGCAGCCCAGCAAGGCCAGCTGCACAGCAGCCCAGCGAGGGCCCAGCAAATGACTCAACAACACCAGCTTTCACACCGAGACGATCAACCAGGGCAAGAAGGGCCCCAGATCGACTCACATTGTAAATAGTTACACTATTGACTTTGGGGGGAGGAGTGTTGTTATATATGTGGACTTGTATTTACTCTGTACAGCCACCAGAGGGCTCATTCCCCGGAGTCCCAAGGGATCGCATAATCCCTTGGGAGCACAGGTATTTAAGAAGCCTTCACAGGTTGGAGAGGCACTCTGGAGACCTGCAATAAAAGACTACTTTACTTTGAGCTCACAGGTTCAGTCTGACTCTTTCAACCATACACAACACTCTGGAGTTGAAATAAATGGGCTAAGGCCACACCAGTTTAAGCACAGTACAGAGCCTTGTGGAGTCTTTATATATGTATTAAAGACATAACAATTGGCGACGAGCAACGGATCAAGAATTTTCACGCAATCATGGCTGCTGTTGGTACCTTAGAGAAGTTTGCAGGGGGTGAAGATTGGGAAGCCTTTATCAAGCGGCTAGACCAGTACTTCGTGGCCAACGATCTGGACGACGAGAAGCTGGAGGGAACGAGCAGGGCGATTCTCTTGACCAACTGTGGGTCCACGGTCTATGGCCTCATCAGGGATCTGCTTGAACCAGTGAAACCAGCAGAGCAGTCATACGCAGAGCTGCACACGCTGATTCGGGAACACCTAAAACCAAAGGAGAGCATCCTAACGGCCAGGTATACACACCGCCACCCGGAGGGCCAGGGTGTAGCGAAGTACGTCGCCGGTCTAAGACGACTCGCGGGACCGTGTGAATTTGCCGAGTTCCTGAACGATGCGTTGCGGGACGTTTTTGTGATTGGTGCAGGCCACGAGGCTACCCTTCGCAAGCTACTGGCTGCCGAAACCATTGCTGACCTGAAGAGGGCCATCACCATAGGCCTCATGTCCTCAAGATGATCTATTCCCGGAATCAAAGCTTACCGGAAAGTACCGTGCATAAAATGACGCCGTTTGCAGGCAGAACTGTTGAACAAACAAGGACTGCACATGGCAGAACTTACATGCCTGCTGTTGCTAGGCCAAGCATGACTCAGAGTCCACCAAGGGGTGTAAATGCGAATCCATTAACACAATGCTGGCGTTGCGGAGGTAACCATAGCGGCCATCAATGTCGATTTGAAGGCCCTGAGTGCCAAAGCTGGGCCATCTCCAGCGAATGTGCAAACGTACTGCGACTCACCGCGTGGCACAGGAGTCGGCAGAAGAGCTTCAGTCCGGTGAGGACTGCGGAGAATTAGCGAGAGAGGCAACTCAGCCCGAGGAAGCAGTGTATAGATTACACACCTTCACAACAGAAAGTCCTCCCAGGTTGATGAAAGTTGAGTTAAACGGCATTCCAGTCTCCATGGAGTTGGACACGGGGGAGAGTCAGTCAATTATGAGCCAGAAGGCATTCAAGAGGCTGTGGGGCGACAGAGCACAACGACCCAAGCTGATCCCGATGCAGGCAAAGCTGCGCACCTACACCAAGGAACTGACACCAGTAATTGGTAGTGCGGACATAAGAGTATCCCATGAGGGAGCGGTGCACGATTTACCACTGTGGTTTGTTTCAGGGGCTTGGTGGAAGGTGGATGGGGATGATTCGATGGAACTGGGAAGCCTTCGGCGTACCTTCTCTGCTGAACGATGTCTCCCGCGCTCAACGGCTGAGCAAAACGCTACCTTCAGCTGAACCAGGCATCAAAGTGCAGCTCCATTTGCAGATCCCCGAGGCACAGGCCGCTCATCACGACCACGAGGAGGTAAAGATCAACCGAGCAGCGGGGCAGGCGCGGTATCCACCACCCAAAGCCGACGACCTCTTCGCAGCGATGGAAGAGGCTCCAGTTCGACCAAGCAGAGTGGGACTCCGGCCGAAACGATCTGAATGCGCCTTCCCGACGCCAGAGGCCGAATCCCTGGGGAGGAAGAACGCGGCAGTCGGCATTACGGACACGGACGAGAGTGCATCCAGACCATGGGACGAAAGTGCATCCAGACCACGGGACGAGAGAACGTCCAGACCACGGGACGAGAGTGTGTCCAGACCACGGGACGAAAGTGCGTCCAGACCACGGGACGAGAGTGTGTCCAGACCATGGGACGAAAGTGCATCCAGACCACGGGACGAGAGAACGTCCAGACCACGGGACGAGAGTGCATCCAGACCACGGGACGAGAGTGTGTCCAGACCATGGGACGAAAGTGCATCCAGACCACGGGACGAGAGAACGTCCAGACCACGGGACGAAAGTGCGTCCAGACCACGGGACGAGAGTGCATCCAGACCACGGGACGAGAGTGTGTCCAGACCACGGGACGAGAGTGCATCCAGACCACGGGACGAGAGTGTGTCCAGACCATGGGACGAAAGTGCATCCAGACCACGGGACGAGAGAACGTCCAGACCACGGGACGAAAGTGCGTCCAGACCACGGGACGAGAGTGTGTCTAGACCACTGGACGAGAGTGTGTCCAGACCATGGGACGAAAGTGCGTCCAGACCACGGGACGAGAGAACGTCCAGACCACGGGACGAAAGTGCGTCCAGACCACGGGACGAGAGTGTATCTAGACCACTGGACGAGAGTGTGTCCAGACCATGGGACGAAAGTGCGTCCAGACCACGGGATATCGCTGCAATGAAACAGAGGCGTGTGTTGCCCAGCAAGGAAGGCGACTGCGCTTGGGGCAAAGGTAAAGGGGCGGCCGCTGAGAAGGCCAGGAACCCACTACGTTCCAATAAGTTGTTTGCACTGTGTAACCCATGTGAGTGGTCTTTCGCGGCCAATGATGTACCATTACATGGGGTCGGGGGTACCTTACAACAAGCCAAAGTAGCGGGCGAGCACCAATCGGTCGTATATGTATCTGACAAAGTACTTGTAGCAAGTGATGTGTTATCACACGGGGTCGGGCGTCTTGTGTACAGTGGAGTATTGTGTACAGTTTTGGTCTCCTAACCTGAGGAAGGACATTCTTGCTATTGAGGGAGTGCAGCGAAGGTTCACCAGACTGATTCCCGGGATGGCGGGACTGACCTATCAAGAAAGACTGGATCAACTGGGCTTGTATTCACTGGAGTTCAGAAGAATGAGAGGGGACCTCATAAAAACGTTTAAAATTCTGACGGGGTTAGACAGGTTAGATGCAGGAAGAATGTTCCCAATGTTGGGGAAGTCCAGAACCAGGGGACACAGTCTAAGGATAAGGGGGAAGCCATTTAGGACCGAGATGAGGAGGAATTTCTTCACCCAGAGAGTGGTGAACCTGTGGAATTCTCTACCACAGAAAGTTGTTGAGGCCAATTCACTAAATATATTCAAAAAGGAGTTAGATGAAGTCCTTACTACTAGGGGAATCAAGGGGTATGGTGAGAAAGCAGGAATGGGGTACTGAAGTTGCATGTTCAGCCATGAACTCATTGAATGGCGGTGCAGGCTAGAAGGGCCGAATGGCCTACTCCTGCACCTATTTTCTATGTTTCTATGTTTCTATGTCTTGTACAGCAAGTCAAAGTAGCGGGCAAACCTCAACCGGTTGTACATGTAACCAATAAGTTAACCAAGACAGTAGCCTGCGTTCACGGGACAAAAGTGTGTCCCAATCTTTGCTCGAGTCAGACACGCTGCCAATCTCACAGTTTTTGGAGAGCAGAGGCATTATTATCAATGCTTTGTTTTGGTTATGTCTAACACTGTGTGTGCTCTGTAACTTGATCCGCCACGGGCCAGGTACTGAGAACGGCGCTGATGCCCTCAGTTGGCTACCGTTGCCCACCACCGGGGTGGAAACGGCGCAGCCCGCAGACCTGCTCGTTGTTATGGAAGTGCTAGAAAGTGAGGGATCAACTGTAATGGCCCCCCAGTTTAGGACCTGGACCAGCCAGGATCCCACGTTACTACCTGCCAACGGCGAACCGCTAGACGGGATGTTGCAGCTTATCCGTCGCAAAGATGAAATGCTCATCCCATCAGATTACCCCCTATGGGGCAACCCTGAAATGTTGCAAAGAAAGGCAGGGAGGCTACACACAGTCGGTTGCAGTGGAATCATGTTACGAACTCCCATATGTTTTTGATTATGAGTAAGACAGTTGAGCACAACTAGCGCATGTCACATATGCACAATTGGTTTTAAAGTTTATAGCAAAGATCACACTACTGACCTGTAACAGGAAATTACTGTCAGAAAATCAGGAAGTAAATACACAAAAAGTAAAACACTGTACACAGCCATACCATGGCTCAGGATCCACGGGGACCACGCGGCCTCCTGCCACAACTGAAAGTCTCAAGGCCATATCGGCCATCCTTGGCTTGCCAGACCTTAGGGTCAGCGACAATAGTCCGGAGCGGGCAGCCCAAATGATGAAGCCAAGAACCACACTTGTCACGGGAGACTTCCCCACAGACCTGACTATCCCAGGTGCTACGCAGTCACCGGACAGAATCACTCAGAACCGAGCCTTCCGTATGCTATCAGCAGAGAATGTGCCATGATCACATGGTTCCTCCACGGGACATCAGAATAAATTATGTAGACCATGATCATGGCCCCAGATGGGCTCCTAGCGCTGTAGTAGCCAAAGAGGGGAATGGAGTGTTTGTTGTCAAATCGTGTAATAGGCAAACGCAGAAAGCATTTGGACCAGACCAAACTGTGAACTGCAAACAGATATCCAGGAACCACTGTGAAAGGACCTGCTCTCCAGCGACCCATCAGCACACACCAAATCTGCAGCGGACCTCGTGACCAAACACAAGGATCATCCCCACCATTCCCAACAGTCCAATCAGACAGTTACTCGCCTCAAAGACTTTGGGAGGGAATGATGTTATGTATGTATTAACTATGTAAACAGGCATGATGTACCACCAGAGGGCGCTACTGTTGGAGGCCCCAGGGGTTACCTGGCCAGGTGTGCCGGGCCGTATAAAAGGGTGCCCACCTCATTCTGGAGTTGCAATAAACGGGCTAAGGCCGCACCAGTTTAAGCACAGTACAGAGCCTTGTAGAATCTTTATATATGTATTAGTGCTGCCCACTGAGCCACAGCTGGCACTGACCCACAAGCCTTATGTGAACACTGTTGCCAGCTTGCTGCACACAGCAAGCAAAGAATGCTTCCCCTTCCCCACCATTCATCTCCGTTTTCCCCCACCCATTTTCTCCTTGTGCGATATCGTTTGTGGATTGTGGGATGGTCGGAAGCTGGAGAGTCAGTCTGGGTTAGTGTTTCAATACCGGCTTTAAGTTCCGCTGAACTAGCAGAGAACCCCCGGCCATTTCTGTAACGAGGTTGATGCCAAGCTCCATCTCAATGAACAGTCTCTTTGCCAAAGTTTGTTTGTCGAAGGTAAAAGCACAACCTAAAAAGATTTATCTGTGGGCAGCTGCTGTTATATGTTCCTTAGCTGTGCCTTCTCCGTAGGAGAGTCTGAAGGGAGGGCTAACTGCTGAACCACAATGTATTTGACCTTATCTGCCGCGCTACCTATTCCTGAGGCACCGGAGAAAGCCGTCACACCCAATTTATTACTTTTAAAATCTCTTTGAAGGCCGAGATCAGGGATGAGGGTCTTCGGTGATGCGGCTAGACTCGAGCCCAAGGTGAGCAGAGGAAACGTTACAAGGACACCCTCAAAGCCTCCCTGATAAAGTGCGACATCCCCACCGACACCTGGGAGTCCCCGGCCAAAGACCGCTCTAAGTGGAGGAAGTGCATCCGGGAGGGCGCTGAGCACCTCGAGTCTCGTCGCCGAGAGCGTGCAGAAACCAAGCGCAGGCAGCGGAAGGAGCGTGCGGCAAACCAGTCCCACCCACCCCTTCCCTCAATGACTATCTGTCCCACCCGTGACAGGGACTGTGGCTCTCGTATTGGACTGTTCAGCCACCTAAAGACTCATTTTAAGAGTGGAAGCAAGTCTTCCTCGATTCCGAGGGACTGCCCATGATGATGATGGAGAGACTCGCGAAGCTGGGCTTGTTCTGCTTAGAGCAGAGAAGGTGAAGGCGAGCTTTGGTAGAGGTGTCATGTATCTCACATTACTGTATATAACTGTATCTTACCATGTTATACATGACTGTAACTTGATATGACCTGTAACAATAAGCATACCTTACCACCAGGGGTGCACTTGCAGGAGACCTGTCCCACTGAGGTATATAAAGGGGGGTCTCAGGCAAGTGCAGCACTGGAGAGCTGGAATTAAAGGTGCAGGTCCTGAGTGACCTTGACTTCAGCATGTGTCTCGTGTAAGTCAGTGCATTAGAGTCAGGACTTAACAAGAGGTGTTCAAAAGCATTATAGGTTTTGAAGAAGTTCTGCTCTTCCCTCAGGCAGGATTTCCCTTTGTCTTTTTTATCTTGTTCACCTTCTTTACTTTCTCACGTTTGCCGCTGAGATGTCCAGCATTTTCTGTTTTTATTTCAGATTCCAGCATCCGTACTTTGCTTCTGTAAGAACATAAGAATTAGGAGCAGGAGCAGGCCATTCGGCCCCTCGAGCCTGCTCCGCCATTCAATAAGATCACGGCTGATCTGATCTTGGCCTCAGCTCCACTTCCCCGCCCGCTCCCCATAACCCGTGACTCCCTTATCGCTCAAAAATCTGTCCACCTCCACCTTGAATATATTCAATGACCCAGCCTCCACAGCTCTCTGGGGCAGGGAATTCCACAGACTCACAATTCTCTGAGAGAAGAATTTCCTCCCCATCTCCATTCTAATTGGGCGCCCCTTTATTCTGAAACTATGTCCCCTAGTTCTAGATTCTCCCACGAGGGGAAACATCCTCTCTGCATCTACCCTGTCCAGCCCCCTCGGAATCTTATACCTTTCAATAAGGAATGGCCTCCTTCTGAGCTGTAAGATTGTACACGTTTCCTCTGCCCACCTTTGGCAGGTTTGCCGTGAAGGATTTCCGAGTAGAGCGCTTGCTTTGCGAGTTTCGTGTCTGGCATGTGGACAATGTGGCCTGCCCAGCGGAGCTGACCAAGTGTGGTCAGTGCTTCAGTGCTGGGATGTTGGCCTGGTCGCGGGCGCTAATGTTGGTGCGTCTGTCCTGGGACCTGGGAGTCCCTGGTCAAAGACCGCACTAAGTGGAGGAAGTGCATCCGGGAGGGCGCTGAGCACCTCGAGTCTCGTCACCAAGAGCATGCAGAAACCAAGCGCGGGCAGCGGAAGGAGCGTGCGGTAAACCAGTCCCACCCACCCCTTCCCTTGCTCTTACTGCAGTTGTACAGGGCCTTGGGCCTTGGTGAGACCACACCTTGAGTATTGTGTACAGTTTTGGTCTCCTAATCTGAGGAAGGACATTCTTGCTGTTGAGGGAGTACAGCGAAGGTTCACCAGACTGGGATGGCAGGACTGACATATGAAGAAAGACAGGATCGACTAGGCTTATATTCACTGGAATTTAGAAGAATGAGAGGGGATCTCATAGAAACATATAAAATTCTGACAGGACTGGACAGGTTAGATGCAGGAAGAATGTTCCTGATGTTGGGGAAGTCCAGAACCAGGGGTCACAGTCTAAGGATAAGGGGTAAGCCATTTAGGACCGAGATGAAGAGAAACTTCTTCACTCAGAGAATTGTGAACCTGTGGAATTCTCTACCACAGAAAGTTGTTGAGGCCAGTTCGTGAGATATTCAAAAGGGAGTTAGATGTGGCCCTTACAGCTAAAGTGATCAGGGGGTATGGAGAGAAGGCAGGAATGGGGTACTGAAGTTGCGTGATCGGCCTGATCATATTGAATGGTGGTGCAGGCTCGAAGGGCCGAATGGCCTGCTCCTGCACCTACTTTCTATGTTTCTATGTTTCCCTCAACCACTGTCTGTCCCACCTGTGACAGGGACTGTGGTTCTCGTATTGGACTGTTCAGCCACCTAAGGACTCATTTTAAGAGTGGAAGGAAGTCTTCCTCGATTCCGAGGGACTGCCTATGATGATGATAAAGATTGTGCAGGGAAAATGCATGGCTGGAAAAGGTAGGGCAGAAGACGAGGGAAACAGGGAGTGTCGGTGAGGAGGGGGGGATGCGTGGGAGGGAGGGGGCGTCACTCGTCAACTAGGAAAGCTGACAGCGCCCACCTACCGGCTTAAATTGAGAGCGGTGCACGAGTGTGTGAAACGAGAATGGGGAAGGGCACATGACACACCCAGAGAGGTTACACAAATACGGATCTTACCAGGGCCATGCTGGATCAAACAATGGACGATTGCGTGATTCACCGTGAGCAAGCCTGACATTCAACTTTTGCATATTCACTGTGACATGTGTCCGATATCCTGGAAACAGTTTAATTATTAACGCACGGATCTGATCAACAAAGAGCTCATGTTTCAATCAATCAGAAAAAATAAGTTAGCATCAAGCCTCCCTCACCGAGCAAATGAGGCCTAATGAGGAATGAAGTCTTGCTGAGCGAGTTTGAGAAACTAGGATCGAAATTAAGACGCGGAAACGCAAAGGTAAAAGTCTCTGGATTGTTATCTGAGCCACACGCAAATTGGCACAGGGACAAACAGATTAGAAGGTTAAATACGTGGGCTGTAGAGTGGTGTGGGAGGCAGGGATTTGGTGGGGCACTGGCATCAGTACTGGGGGAAGAGGAAGCGTTTCCATTATTCAATAAAGGAGTGAGAGATACACAAGGAACTATAGACCAGTTAACCTGACATCAGTAGTAGGGAAATTGTTAGACTATTATTAGGGACGTGGGAACAGGACATTTAGAAAATCATAATATAATTGGGCAGAGTCAACACGGATTTATGAAAAGGAAGTCGTGTTTGACAAAGCTGTTCGAGTTTTTTTGAGGTTGCGACTGGCAGTGTAGATAAGGGGGAACAAGTGGATGTGGGTGTATTTGGATTTATCAATGAGGTGCCACACAAGAGGTTATTACACACACTCAGGGCTCATGGGATTGGAGGTAACATGGATTGAGGTTTGGTCAACGGACTGAAAACAGAGAGTCGGAATAAACAGGTCTTTTTTGGGTTGGCAGGCTGTAACTAGAAGGGTGTCGCAGGGATCGGTGCTGGGGCCTCAGCTATTTACAATCTATATCAATGACTGAGATGAGGGGACCGAGTGTACTGTATCCAAGTTTGCTGACGACACAAAGCTAGGTGGGAAAGTAAGTTGTGAGGAGGATGCAAAGGTTTAAGTGAGTGGGCAAGAACATGGTAGATGGGATATAATGTGAAGTTATCCACGTTCGTAGGAAAAATAGAAAAGCAGAGTATTTTTTTAAATGGTGAGAGATTGGGAAATGTTGGTGTTCAGAGGGACCTGGGTGTCCTTGTACACCAATCACTGAAAGTTAACACGCAGGTACAGCAATCCATTAGGAAAGCAAATGGTATGTTGGCCTTTATTACAAAAGTAAAGAAGTTTACTCAGCAGAACAAATCCCTCTTTCCCCAGTACTGATGGAGTAATGTGCACAGTTTTTGTCTCCATAAAGGAAGGATATACTTGCCATTGAGGGAGTGCAACGAAGGTTCACCAGACTGATTCCTGGGATGGGGGGGATTGTTCTATGAGTAGAGAGTGCGAAGACTAGGCCGATATTCTCTAGAGTTTAGAAGAATGGGAGGTGATTTCATTGAAAAGTATAAAGTTCTTAAGAGGCTTGACAGGGTAGATGCTGAGAGGATGTTTCCCCCCGGGCTGGGGATTCTAGAACCAGGGGTCATAGTCTCAGGATAAGGGGTCGGATATTTAGGACTGAGATGAGGAGAAATTTCTTCACTCGGAGGGTGGTGAATCTTTGGAATTCTCTGCCCCAGAGGGCTGTGGAGGCTCAGTCTTTGAATATATTCAAGACTGAGATCGATAGATTTTTGGGCATTAAGGGATATGGGGATAGTGCAGGAAAGTGGAGTTGAGGTCGAAGATCAGCCATAATCTTATTGAATGGCGGAGCAGGCTCAAGGGGCCGAATGGCCTACTGCTGCTCCTAATTCTTATGTTCTTATGTTCTTAGAATTAATCTCTACCCGACTCTAACCAACCGTCTCTCATCTTAACTGTCCCTCTGTCGACTATCTCTCTATCTCTTTGTCTGACTGACTATCTGACTGTTTATCTCTCTCTCTCTCGGCCTATCTATCTCACCGTCTCACTGTGTCTCTGTTTGACACTCTCTTTCTAACTGTCTCTCCATCTCTCTATCTTTCTATCTCACTGTCTTTCTATCTCTGTCTCAATGTCCATCTCTCTATCTTTGTCTCACTGTCTCTGTCTCTCTCTATTTCACTGTCTCTCTATCTCTCTATCTCACTGTCTCACTGTCTATCTATCTCCCTATCTCCTCGTCTCACTGTCTCTGTCTCTATCTCACTGTCTCTCCATCTGACTATCTGTCTCACTGTCTCTCTATCTCTCTGTCTGACTCTATATCTCCCTGTCTGACTATCTGTCTTACTATCGCTCTATCTCTTTGTCTCTCTATCTCTGTCTCTTTATCTCTCTATCTCTGTTCCTCTGTCTCTCTATCTCACTATCTCTCTATCTCTATCTCACTGTCTCTCTATCTCTGTCTCTTTATCTCTCTAGCTCTGTTCTGGTCCTCTGTCTCTCTATCTCACTATCTCTATCTCACTGTCTCTCTATCTCTGTCTCTTTATCTCTGTTCCTCTGTCTCTCTATCTCACTATCTCTCTATCTCTATCTCACTGTCTCTCTAGCTCTCTATCTCACTGTGTCTCTATCTCTCTGTCTCACTGTCTCTCTCTGTCTCACTCTATCTCTCTGTCTCACTATCTCTCTCTCTATCTCTGTCTCTATCTTTCTAACTCTCCATCTCTCTGTCTCAGTATCTCTATCTCACTCTCTCTATCTCACTGTCTCTCTATCCCTCTATCTCACTGTCTCTCTATCTCGCTATCCCACTGTCTCTTTATCTCTCTGTCTCTCTGTCTTTCTGTCTCTCTCTGTCTCTCTATCTCTCTATCTCACTGTCCCTCTATCTCTCTGTCTCTCTGTCAAACGCAGGCATCGTCCGCATACTGCAGTTCAATACCAGAGGTTTGGGTGATCTTGGACCTGGCCTGGAGACGGTGAAGGTTGAACAGGTTCCCACTGGTTCTGTAGATTAGTTCCACTCCAGCGGGGAGCTTGTTGACAGTGAGGTGGAGCATGGCAACGAGGAAGTTTGAGAAGAGGGTTGGAGCGATGTCGCAGCCCTGTTTGACCCCAGCCCTTTAGATCATGACTCCAAATACAGCATAAAGAGGGAGAGCGCCATAAAACAGGCAACCTTTTTTTTAAAAAAAAAAACAATGTCAACAATCTCCGACATGCTCAGCCCTGGGCATGCAGGTACAGCAGGCGGTGAAGAAGGCAAATGGTATGTTGGCCTTCATAGCTAGGGGATTTGAGTATAGGAGCAGGGAGGTCTTACTGCAGTTGTACAGGGCCTTGGTGAGGCCCCAACTGGAATATTGTGTACAGTTTTGGTCTCCTAATCTGAGGGAGGAAGTTCTTGCTATTGAGGGAGTGCAGCGA
The DNA here is from genome assembly GCF_044704955.1 of Pristiophorus japonicus. Taxonomy (NCBI): domain Eukaryota; kingdom Metazoa; phylum Chordata; class Chondrichthyes; family Pristiophoridae; genus Pristiophorus; species Pristiophorus japonicus. The sequence continues at coordinate 12,029,339 of NC_092002.1, forward strand.
AGGTTCACCAGACTGATTCCAGGGATGGCTGGACTGTCATATGAGGTGAGACTGGATCAATTGGGCCTTTATTCACTGGACTTTAGAAGGATGAGAGGGGATCTCATAGAAACGTATAAGATTCTGACGGGACTGGACAGGTTAGATGCGGGAAGAATGTTCCCGATGTTGGGGAAGTCCAGAAGCAGGGAATATAGGATAAGGGAAAAAGCCATTTAGGACTGAGATGAGGAGAAACTTCTTCACTCAGAGAGTTGTTAACCTGTGGAATTCCCTGCCGCAGAGAGTTGTTGATGCCAGATCATTGGATATATTCAAGAGGGAGTTAGATATGGCCCTTATCGCTAAAGGGATCAAGGGGTATGGAGAGAAAGCAGGAAAGGGGTACTGAGGGAATGATCAGCCATGATCTTATTGAATGGTGGTGCAGGCTCGAAGAGCCAAATGGCCTACTCCTGAACCTATTTTCTATGTTTCTATGTTTCTCTCTGTCTCTCTATCTCTCTATCTCACTGTCTCTCTATCTCTCTAACTCTCTACCTCACTGTTGCACTATCTCTCTATCTCACTGCCTCTCTATTTCACTGTCTCACTGTCTCTCTATCTCTCTATCTCACTGTCTCTCTATTTCACTGTCTCACTGTCTCTCTGTCTCTCTATCTCACTGTCTCTCTACCTCTCTATCTCACTGTCTCTCTATCTCACTGTCTCTCTATCTCACTGTCTCTCTATCTCTCTATCTCTATCTCTCCATCTCTCTATCTCTCTTTCTCTCTATCTCTATCTCTCTATCTCACTGTCGCTCTATCTCTCTATCTCTATCTCTATCTCTCTATCTCTCTATCTCACTGTCTCTCTATCTCTATCTCTCTATCTCTCTATCTCACTGTCTATCTCTCTCTCTATCTCTCTATCTCACTGTCTCTATCTCTCTGTCTTTCTATCTCACTGTCTCTAGAGTTTGCTATGGATTCTCAGTTTTGTGGTTGAAAGTCACTGGTTATCACGATGAGGGATAAGAAGCGAACAGCGAAAAGAAAATAATGAAACAAGACTGTCGCTACTGAAAATAATTCCTTTTATTTCTTAAAATAATTCCCATCACAAATTTAACTTTGAATCAGAGACATCACTTGTGATTAAACCTGTGAGGGCGGATTGAGACCAGGCTCTCGCCTAGTGTTCTGATACTCACGGAGGTGAAAGTACGTCAGTGGGAAGGCATAAAGCCCACTGGGATGCAGCAAGCTTTCCCCTCTGATTGTCAACCCCACTGACCCACGTATGAGCAGAGCAGGTGGGCTGCGGGATCGGAATCGATCGCTGCTGAGGGTCCCGACCCATCTCAACCTGTGTGAACACGGTACTAGGCCCGGTTACAAAGCCTGTGGTACTAGGCCCGGTTACAGAGCCTGTGGTACTAGGCCCGGTTACAAAGCCTGTGGTACTAGGCCCGGTTACAAAGCCTACAGTACAAGGCCCGGTTACAGAACCTGTGATACTAGGCCCGGTTACAGAGCCTGTGGCACTAGGCCCAGTCACAGAGCCTGTGGTAATAGGCCCGGTTACAGAGTCTGTGGCACTAGGCCCGGTTACAGAGCCTGTGGTACTAGGCCCGGTTACAGAGCCTGTGGCACTAGGCCCGGTTACAGAGCCTGTGGTACTAGGCCCAGTTACTGAGCCTGCGGTTCGAGGCTCGGTTACAGAGCCTACAGTACTAGGCCCGGTTACAGAGCCTGTGGTACTAGGCCCGGCTACAGAGCCTGTGGTACTAGGCCCGGTTACAGAGCCTGTGGTACTAGGCCCGGTTACAGAGCCTGTGGTACTAGGCCCGGTTACAGAGCCTGTGGTACTAAACCTGGTTACTGAGCCTGCGGTTCGAGGCCTGGTTACAGAGCTTGTGGTACAGAGCCTGGGTAAAGGGAGGGTACTTTGATACCAATCAAATCTTCATAATGACCTCCCTCCCTCCCTCTCAACATGTAATTAAATAAAACATTGAACCAACTACGCTAAGATATATTAAAGATACTAATGAAGAAAATCATTGCTAACACACATCTTAAATACAGCAACCAATCTCAGTGACCCAGCTCCACCAATTTAAGGCGGTTTAAGTTTTACAATATGTTTAATAAAAAATAAATTCAAACATATTTAGGCTCGAAAGACACTATCCACATTCACCTCATACACCAACTACTAAAAGAACTGGGAACATGTCCATCACAAGCTTCAAACTGTGGACGGTGAGGACCTTGTGAAATAAATGCGACGGGTTTTCCCCCCAGGCTTTCTTCCTCTCCTGAAGGCATTCTCCCTGTTGGAGCACAGTTCCAGGAATGGCAACTGTTGCTAGGTACAGTTCCAGGGACGGTGAGTGTTGCTAGGTTACACTTCCAGGAATGGCAACTGTTGCTAGGATACAGTTCCAGGGACAGCAACTGTTGCTAGGATACAGTTCCAGGAACAGTGACTGTTGCTAGGTTACACTTCTAGGAATGGCAACTGTTGCTAGGATACAGTTCCAGAGATGGTGACTGTTGCTAGGATACAGTTCCAGAGATGGCAACTGTTGCAAGGATACAGTTCCAGAAATGCCGACTGTTGCTAGGATACAGTTCCAGGGATGACGACTGTTGCTAGGGTACAGTTCCAGAGACGGTGACTGTTGCTAGGATACAGTTCTAGGGATGGCAATTGTTGGTGGGATACAGTTCCAGGGATGGCAACTGTTGCTAGGATACAGTTCCAGGGATGGCAACTGTTGCTAAGATACAGTTCCAGAAGCGCTGACTGTTGCTAGGATACAGTTTCAGAGATGTTGATTGTTGCTAGGATACAGTTTCAGAAAGGCTGACTGTTGCTAGGATACAGGTCCAGAATGGTTGACTGTTGCTAGGATACAGTTTCAGGGACGACAATTGTTGCTAGGATATAGTTCCAGAAACGCTGACTGTTGCTAGGATACAGTTCCAGAGATGCCAACTGTTGCTAGGATATAGTTCCAAAAACGCTGACTGTTGCTAGGATACAGTTCCAGAGACGTCGACTGTTGCTAGGATACAGGTCCAGGAAGGCTGACTGTTGCTAGGATACAGTTCTAGAAACGCTGACTGTTGCTAGGATACAGTTCCAGAGATGTCGACTGTTGCTAGGATACGGGTCCAGAAAGGCTGACTGTTGCTAGGATACAGTTCTAGCAAGGCTGACTGTTGCTAGGATACAGTTCCAAGGAAGTTGGGTATCATTACCTTCACATGTTCGTGTCATGCGCAATGATAGAGCCCTATTAGCTGAGCCCAAACCTAACCTCACCCAATGTTCACACACAGGCTCCATCAGGAGTGGGACTGTGGCTAAACTTCCCCCTTCCTAACCCAAAGGTTCTGAGGCTGATAACAGGATCCTAATTTGTAAAATTTCCCCACAATCAGGGTGGAATGTGATTTACCAGATTATAAACATTCAGGCCCTTGTGTAAGAAAGTGCCAGCAACAACAACTCGCATTTATATAGCGCCTTTAAAGTAGTAAAACGTCCCAAGGCGCTTCACAGGAGCGATTATCAAACAAAATTTGACACCGAGCCATAAAAGGAGAAATTAGGCGGAGAGGTTTAGGGAGGGAGTTCCAGAGCTTGGGGCCCAGGCAACAGAAGGCACGGCCACCAATGCTGGAGCGATTATAATCAGGGATGCTCAAAAGGGCAGAATTGGAGGAGCGCAGACATCTCGGGGAGTTGTGGGGCTGGAGGAGATTACAGAGATAGGGAGGGGTGAGGCCATGGAAGGATTTGAAAACAAGGTTGAGAATTTTGAAATCGAGGTGTTGCTTAACCGGGAGCCAATGTAGGTCAGCGAGCAAGGGGGGGTTTTGGGTGAGCGGGACTCGGTGCGAGTTAGGACACGGGGCAGCGACCACAGGGGGTGATGGGTGAGCGGGACTCGGTACGAGTTAGGACACGGGGCAGCGACCACAGGGGGTGATGGGTGAGTGGGACTCGGTGCGAGTTAGGACATGGGGCAGCGAGCACAGGAGGTGATGGGTGAGTGGGACTCGGTGTGAGTTAGGACACGGGGCAGCGAGCACAGGAGGTGATGGGTGAGCGGGACTCGGTACGAGTTAGGACACGGGGCAGCGACCACAGGGGGTGATGGGTGAGTGGGACTCGGTGCGAGTTAGGACATGGGGCAGCGAGCACAGGAGGTGATGGGTGAGTGGGACTCGGTGTGAGTTAGGACACGGGGCAGCGAGCACAGGGGGTGATGGGTGAGCGGGACTCGGTGCGAGTTAGGACACGGGTCAGCGAGCACAGGGGGTGATGGGTGAGCGGGACTCGGTGCGAGTTAGGACATGGGGCAGCGACCACAGGGGGTGATGAGTGAGCGGGACTCGGTGCGAGTTAGAATATGGGGCAGCGAGCACAGGTGGTGATGGGTGAGCGGGACTCGGTGCGAGTTAGGACACGGGGCAGCGAGCACAGGGGGTGATGGGTGATTCGGACTCGGTGCGAGTTAGGACACGGGCTGCCGAGTTTTGGATGATCTCAAGTTTATGTAGGGTAGAATGTGGGAGAGCAGCCAGGAGTACGTTGGAATAGTCAAGTCTAGAGGTAACAAAGGCAGTGGATGAGCTGAGGCAAGGGCGGAGACCGGAGATGTTACGGAGGTGGAAATAGGTGAGATAGTTATGGCGCAGATATGTGGTCGAAAGCTCATTTCAGGGTCAAATATGACCCCAAGGTTGTGAACAGTCTGGTTCAACCTCAGTCAGGTGAGAGGGATGGAGTCAGTGGCTAGGGAACGGAGTTTGTGGCGGGGACTGAAAACAATGGCTTCGGCCTTCCCAATAGTCAATTGGAGAAAATTTCTGCTCATCCAGAACTGGATGTGGGACAAGCAGTCTGACAATTTAGAGACCGAGGAGGGGTTGAGAGAAGTGGTGGTGAGGTAGAGCTGGGTGTCGCCTGCGTACATGTGGAAACTGACGCTGTGTTTTCGGATGATATCGCCAAGGGGCAGCATGTAGATGGGGAATAGGAGGGGGCCAAGGGTAGATCCTTGGGGGACACCAGGGGTAACGATGCGGGGGCGGGAAGAGAAGACGTTGCAGGTGATTCTCGGCCTACGATGAGATGGATAAGAATGGAACCAGGCGAGTGCGGTCCCACCCAGCTGGACGATGGTGGAGAGGCGTTGGAGGAGGATGGAGTGGTCAAAGTGTCAAAGGCTGCAGACAGGTCCAGAAGGACGAGGAGGGATAGTTTACCTGTGTCACAGTCACAGAGCATGTCATTTGTACTTTGATGAGAGCTGTTTCGGTACTGTGGCAGGGACGGAAACAGGATTGTAGGGATTCAAACATGGGATAGTGGGAAAGATGGGCACGGATTTGGGAGACGACAACACGTTCAAGGGAGGTTGGAGAGGAAAGGGAGGTTGGAGATGGAGCGGTAGTTTGCAAGGATGGAGGGGTCGAGGGTTGTTTTTTTTGAGGAGAGGGCGGCGATGACGGCAGATTTGAGGGAGAGGGAGACAGTACCTGAGGAGGGAGAACCGTTAACAATGTCGGCTAACATCGGAGCCAGGAAAGGAAGTTGGGTGGTCAGCAGTTTGGTGGGAATAGGGTCAAGGGAGCAGGAAGTGGGTCTCATGGACAGGATGAGCTCGGAGAGATCACGAGGGGAGATCGGAGAGAAACTGGAGAAAGATGTGAGGTCAGGGCTAGGGCAGGGGGGAGCCTCAGAGGAAGTTTGGCCCGGTGGGCTAGGGGAGGGAAGGGAAGTGGCAGAGGCAGCTGATCAGATGGTCTCAATCTTAGAGACAAAAAAGTCCATGAGCTCCTCGCACTTATTGTTGGAGGTGAGGGCGGGAGAGACATGGGGAGAGGAGCCCTTACTGTAAGAAAGCACCAAGCCAAGGTTCCCCCCAATCTGTTGCTGGGAACAGACTGACTGTTTGAAGGCGGGTTCCCACATCTTCCTGGAATAATTGACAGGATCCCTCGCTAGCTGTAAGGGCAGCGGAGACGTAGCTTATATCGCTCACCCCCCGCACTCTCACCACCCCCCAGCACCAGTTACTCCCCCCTGTACCTGCTGCCCCCACCCAGCTCTTTGCAACCCTATAAACAGCTGCAATACCTGTCTTGGGATTGTGCCTTGAGCCTCCTAGCCCAGAGATCCTGTCCCCAGTATACTAAGGCACCTGTCTGCATTAACCCCCAACATAGCCCCTCTATGTCTCCTGGCACCACCGCCCCCCCCACCCCCACCCCCCACAGCAAGGGGCAGCAATCGTTCGGCTCTGCACCCCAGTTAATCCTTCCCGAATTACATAGTGCGCCCAATGACCAGTTGTACAATCCCACAGTCTCTTCTGGGGAGAAATTGGCCTCCGTTGCGCCTCTTGTCAGCGCCTCTGGCGATAAAGGGGCTCCAACGGCTTAGCGGCGAGTATTCCTGGCGGGTTAGCGCTGAGGGTAAACCCTTACCCTGGTGATGGTGACGTCATGCGCGGTGCACCCGTTACCGCCCCGGATGCTAAATTCCCTTACATGCCCGCCCTCCCCCCCCCCCACCGCCGCAGCATCGGCAGACGTCAAACAACGGCAGCCACGGGAGGCGTTGTGAGCTCAGCCGTCCGCTTGGAGGAGCGCCATTGGTCGCCAGCTCGGCCCAAGTTTTATTCTGGGCCCTCTGTGCTGCTTTGTGAATGTTGCCCCTGGCGCGTTTAGGCAGCCCTGCCCTCTCTCACGGAGCTTGGGGCCGCTCTTGGCGGATCGCGGATCCCATCGGCCACCCTTCCCCAGCCTCACCTTCAACTCACGCCAGCAGTGGCCCTTCCCTCTCAGGGCCTGTGATTCCGACATTGCGCAGCGCGGGACATTGCGCAGCGCTCTGCCGCTAACGCCCGCCAAGGGAAGTGGTAGCGCTTGAGTTAGCGCTCTATTTCCCCCCCCCCCCCCCCCTCCAGAGCGTTAAACCGAAGCTCGCGTCCGCTAGAATCGGGTAGGGCCCAGCGATACTTCTGCACTCCCACAAAGGTTATTGCCCCCAGGCGGGGCGCCACGCAATTTCTGGCCCCCGAGAGTTACAGGGGGAGGGGAATCAGGCGGGAAGGTGGAGCTGAGGTCGAAGGTCAGCCATGATCTTATTGAATGCCCGAGCAGGCTCGAGGGGCCGAATGGCCGACTCCTGCTCCTATTATCATTTAAAAAAAAACATTTTTCGTTCATGGGATGTGGACATTGCCGGCATTTATTGCCCATCCCTAATTGCCCCTTGAGAAAGTGGTGGTGAGCCGCCTTCTTGAACCACTGCAGTCCATGTGGTGTAGCTGCTCCCACAGCGCTGACTGTGTCGTAGCGGTTTGGTACAACTGAGTGTCTCGCTGGGCCATTTCAGAGGGGCAGTTAATGATCAACCACATTGCTGTGGGTCTGGAGTCACATACTGGCCAGACCGGGTAAGGGCAGCAGATTTCCTTCCCTAAAGGACATTAGTGAACCAGATGGGTTTTTACGACAATTCGGTAGTTTCATGGTCACAATTAGTGACACGAGCTTGTTAATTTCAGATTTATTTAATTCACTGAATTTAAATTCCCCAGCTGCCGTGGTGGGATTTGAACTCGGGTGTCCGATCATTAGTCCAGGCCTGGGGATTACTGGTCTAGTAACATAACTACGATCCTCTTATGTCAAGGCGTGCGGTTACCCAGGTGGGAGGTGCATATTACAGCCATTGGCAGATTCTAGTCTGCTCTAACTTTCAACTTCATGCAAGACAGTCGACGAGTTGCGTCCAATTTATTATTCGCCGCGGAGGCCGGCGATAAGCGTTTGACTGTGGGGGCTCTTGTCCCCGAATTCGAAATCCAACCCGCATCAGCCAATAAAAGCGATCATGACGCAGGGATCCTGTCTGATGATCAATGTCTCTGGGATTCCGATCCTGGGGATTGTGCCTCGAGCCTCCTATCCCGGGGCATCCTGCCTCCAGTGTACGTGCGAATCCTATCTGGGCGATCCCACCCTCGGGATTGCTTGAGGCTCCTGTGGCAGGGATGCAGCCCGAGTCTCCTGTGCACGTAAGGAACCCGGGAGAGGCGAGGGCCCAGGGGCAGCACGGGCCCAGCCCACACTGTGCGAGATGTGCGCGCACTAGGTCCGTGCAGCAGAGCAGGTCTCCAGTCGTCCTGGTTAACCCTTGCCACTGGACAAAGGCCGGTGTGCAACGGCCACCCCACGTTAAAAAAATCTACGCACAGGCATCTTCCGCCCCTGGAGTTCAGGACTGGAACATCAGGTCCTTCATTGAAACTCATGTGGAAGCAAGTCATCCTCGTTCGAGGGACCTCCTGTGACGATGATGACACGTAAGGACCTCGCTTCAGGTCGCCTGTCTGATAGCTGCTGTCTCACAAGTCCTCGGACTAGGGTCCTGTGCAGGGGATCCCAGTCTATTTTTTTCTTTCCAAAAAAAAACGCATTGCAAACAAAAAACAATCCAAAAAGAGAGGTGTGACAGTCCGGAGGGAAGAGGCCGGACGAAGGGACGGAGGGGGGTAAGTGAGCCCACACAAAGACACAAAGAGGGAGAGGGTGCCGAGGGCCAATGCAAGGCCCTGAGTACTTTGCACCTCTCGGCTCGAGCTGTGGTCCACGGGCTCGCCATCGGCCGGCAGGGAGCTGCCGCGGTTACGAGGTGTTGAGGACCGACCTGTTGTACATCACCTGGTAGTAGGAGCTGGACTCGTTCATGGCCCCTAGCCCCTCGAAGCCGGGCTTGCCCAGCAGGGAGTTGTAGGTGTTGTTGTAGTGCAGCGGCTGGTCGTAGAGCTTGAGGTCCATCTTGTGGGACTGCTCGGAGGACATGAGGTTGGTGATCGAGAAGGGGTGGTTGAAGCTGTAGTGGGGGTCCATCTTGAGCTCGCTCTGGAGGTCGGGCAGGTGCTGGGCGGAGGGCGAGAGGAGGTGGTGGACCATGGCCTGGTGCAAGGGGGCCGGCGAGCCCCCGGAGGCCGAGGGCCCGCTGTCCGCCCTGCGGCAGGCCAGCTCGGTCAGAGTCCGCTGCTCCTCGGACCCCGGCGAGCCGTCCGACCGGCTGGACTCGGCCTCCTCGGAGCTGGGGCTGGAATGCTTGCCGCCCGGGCCGACCTCTGACCCCTTGGCGCCCGGCTCCGGGGCCGGCCGAGGCGCCAGCTTGTCCTTCTGGCACTTGAAGCGTTTCTGGCGGCGGAGGTAGCAGCCGTTCTCGAACATGTTGCCCGAGTCCGGGTGCAGGGCCCAGTAGGAGCCCTTGCCGGGCTTGTCGGGCGAGCGGGGCACCTTGACGAAGCAGTCGTTGAAGGACAGGGAGTGGCGGATGGAGTTCTGCCAGCGCTGCTGGTTCTCCCGGTAGTAGGGGAAGAGGTCCATGATCCACTGGTAGATCTCGTTCAGCGTCAGCATCTTGCTGGGGGCCTGCTGGATGGCCATGGTGATGAGGGAGATGTAGGAGTAGGGGGGCTTGGCGTGGCTGAAGCTGCGGCGGTACGGCTTGGCCTCCTTGCCTCGGCTCAGCGCCGGCGCGTAGGCCAAGCCTCCCAGCTGCGGGCCCATGTTCTGGTAGGGCGACAGCGAGTTGATGGGGGGCGGCTGGCCTCCCGCCGGGCCCACGCAGGGGCTGACGGAGCCCGGCATCGAGGAGAGCCCGTTGGTCATGGGGCTGACCGTCCCCGGCAGCACCGAGAGGGGCGGGCTGAGGTTGGTGTAGGACATGTTGAGCGAGGCAGGCGACAGGTTTCCAACGGAGCCCATGGAATTCATGCTCATGTAGCTGTTGATGGTGTTCACTGTCCCCAGACTGGGATTCATGCTGCTTGCCACAGGATAGATCTTTGGGAAGACACAGAGATTCCATGTCAATGCAAGGTAGACGCAACTGAGAAATAATATTCCTCACAGTAACATTTCATGTCATTCTACAGCATTTTCATGACCTCGGGACATAGAAACATAGAAAATAGGTGCAGGAGTAGGCCATTCGGCCCTTCGAGCCTGCACCGCCATTCAACGAGTTCATGGCTGAACATGCAACCTCAGTATCCCATTCCTGCTTTCTCGCCATACCCCTTGATCCCCCAAGTAGTAAGGACTACATCTAACTCCTTCTTGAGTATATTTAGTGAATTGGCCTCAACAACTTTCTGTGGTAGAGAATTCCACAGGTTCACCACTCTCTGGGTGAAGAAGTTTCTCCTCATCTCGGTCCTAAATGGCTTACCCCTTATGCTGTGACCCCTGGTTCTGGACTTCCCCAACATTGGGAACATTCTTCCTGCATCTAACCTGTCTAAACCCGACAGAACCTTCGCTGCACTCCCTCAACAGCAAGAACGTCCTTCCTCAAGTTAGGAGACCAAAACTGTACACAATACTCCAGGTGTGGCCTCACCAAGGCCCTGTACAACTGTAGTAACACCTCCCTGCCCCTGTACACAAATCCCCATCTCAAAACGCTTTTACGTATAAGAGTTAGGAAGTCCTGCTACAATTGTACACGGCCTGGAGTACTGCGCACAGTTTTGGTCTCCTTATCTAAGGAAGGACATATTTGCCTTGGGGCTTGGCACCCGGACTCGGGCAACATGTTCACGAGATTGATCCCTGGAATGAGAGAGTTGTCTTGCGAAGAGGGATTGAGTAGTTTAGAAGAATGAGAGCTGATCTCATTGGAACACACAATTCTGCGGGGCATTGACAGGGTAGATGCAGAGAGGATGTTTCCCCCCGGCTGGGGAGTCTAGAACCAGGGGTCACAGTCTCAGGATAAGAGGTTGGCCATTTAGGACTGAGATGAGAGGGTGGTGAATCTTTGGAATTCTCTGCCCCAGAAGGCTGTGGATGCTGAGTATCTCAATGTATTCAAGGCCGAGATCGATAGTTCAAGAGGAATCAAGGGAAAGAAACATAGAAACATAGAAAATAGGTGCAGGAGTAGGCCATTCGGCCCTTCGAGCCTGCACCACCATTCAATAAGATCATGGCTGATCATTCCCTCAGTTCCCCTTTCCTGCTTTCTATCCATACCCCTTGATCCCTTTAGCCGTAAGGGTCATATCTAACTCCCTCTTGAATATATCCAATGAACTGGCATCAACAACTCTCTGCGGCAGGGAATTCCACAGGTTAACAACTCTCTGAGTGAAGAAGTTTCTCCTCATCTTAGTCCTAAATGGCTTACCCCTTATCCTTAGACTATGTCCCCTGGTTCTGGACTTCCCCAACATCGGGAACATTCTTCCTGCATCTAACCTGTCCAGTCCCGTCAGAATTTTATATGTTTCTATGAGATCCCCTCTCATCCTTCTAAACTCCAGTGAATACAGGCCCAGTCAATCCTGGGAATCAGTCTGGTGAACCTTCGCTGCACTCCCTCAATAGCAAGAATGTCCTTCCTCAGATTAGGAGACCAAAACTGAACACAATATTCCAGGTGAGGCCTCACTAAGGCCCTGTACAACTGCAGTAAGACTTCCCTGCTCCTATACTCAAATCCCCTAGCTATGAAGGCCAACACACCATTTGCCTTCTTCACCACCTGCTGTACCTGCAACTTTCAATGACTGAGGTACCTTGACACCCAGGTCTCGTTCCAACTCCCCTTTTCCTAATCTGCCGCCATTCAGATAATATTCTGCCTTCATGTTTTTGCCCCCAAAGTGGATAACCTCACATTATACTGCATCTGCCACGTGTTGGCCCACTCACCTAACCTGTCCAAGTCACCCTGCAGCCTTTTAGCGTCCTCCTCACAGCTCACACTGCCACCCAGCTTAGTGTCATCTGCAAACTTGGAGATATTACACTCAATTCCCTCATCCAAATCATTAATGTATATTGTAAATAGCTGGGGTCCCAGCACTGAGCCCTGCGGCACCCCACTAGTCACTGCCTGCCATTCTGAAAAGGACCCGTTTATCCCCACTCTCTGCCTTCTGTCTGCCAACCAGTTCTCTATCCATGTCAGTACATTATCCCCAATACCATGTGCTTTAATTTTGCACACCAAACTCTTGTGTGGGACCTTGTCAAAAGCCTTTTGAAAGTCCAAATACACCACATCCACTGGTTCTCCCTTGTCCACTCTTCTAGTTACATCCTCAAAAAATTCTAGAAGATTTGTCAAGCATGATTTCCCTTTCATAAATCCATGCTGACTTGGGACCGATCCTGTCACTGCTTTCCAAATGCGCTGCTATTTCATCTTTAATAATTGATTCCAGCATTTTCCCCACCACCGATGTCAGGCTAACCAATCTATAATTACTCGTTTTCTCTCTCTCTCCTTTCTCAAAAAGCGGTGTTACATTTGCTACCCTCCAGTCCATAGAAACCAATCCAGAGTCGATAGACTGTTGGAAAATGATCACCAATGCATCCACTATTTCTAGGGCCACTTCCTTAAGTACTCTGGGATGCAGACTATCAGGCCCTGGGGATTTAATCGGCCTTCAATCCCATCAATTTCCCTAACACAATTTCCTACCTAATAAGGATTTCCTTCAGTTCCTCCTTCTCACTAGACCCTCGGTCCCCTAGTATTTCCGGAAGGTTATTTGTGTCTTCCTTCGTGAAGACAGAACCAAAGTATTTGTTTAACTGGTCTGCCATTTCTTTGTTCCCCATTATAAATTCACCTGAATCCGACTGCAAGGGACCTACGTTTGTTTTCACAAATCTTTTTCTCTTCACATAGAAGCTTTTGCAGTCAGTTTTTATGTTCCCAGCAAGCTTCCTCTCATACTCTATTTTCCCCCTCCTATTTAACCCCTTTGTCCTCCTCTGCTGTATTACAAAATTCTCCCAGTCCTCAGGTTTGCTGCTTTTTCTGGCCAATTTATATGCCTCTTCCTTGGATTTAACATTATCCTTAATTTCTCTTGTTAGCCACGGTTGAGCCACCTTCCCCGTTTTATTTTTACTCCAGACAGGGATGTACAATTGTTGAAGTTCATCCATGTGATCTTTAAATGTTTGCCATTGCCTATCCACCGTCAACCCTTTAAGTATCACTCGCCAGTCTATTCTAGCCAATTCACATCTCATACCTTCGAAGTTACCTTTCCTTAAGTTCAGGACCCTAGTCTCTGAATTAACTGTGTCACTCTACATCTTAATAAAGAATTCTATCATAGTATGGTCACTTTTCCCCAAGGGGCCTCGCACAACAAGATTGCTAATTAGTCTTTTCTCATTACACATCACCCAGTCTAGGATGGCCAGCCCTCTAGTTGGTTCCTTGACATATTGGTCTAGAAAACCATCCCTAATACACTCCAGGAAATCCTCCTCCACCGTATTGCTATCAGTTTGGTTATCCCAATCAATAGATTAAAGTCGCCCATGATAACTGCTGTACCTTTATTGCACGCATCCCTAATTTCTTGTTTGATGCTGTCCCCAACCTCACTACTACTGTTTGGTGGTCTGTACACAACTCCCACTAGCGTTTTGTGCCCTTTGGTATTCCGTAGCTCCACCCATACCGATTCCACATCATCCAAGCTAATGTCCTTCCTTACTATTGCATTAATTTCCTCTTTAACCAGCAACGCCACCCCATCTCCTTTTCCTTTCTGTCTATCCTTCCTGAATGTTTGAATGCCCCTGGATGTTGAGTTCCCAGCCTTGGTCACCCTGGAGCCATGTCTCCGTGATGCCAATTACATCATATGGAGAACTCCAGTGAATACAAGCCCAGTTGAGCCAGTCTTTCTTGATAGGTCAGTCCCGCCATCCCGGGAATCAGTCTGGTGAACCTTCGCTGCACTCCCTCAATAGCAAGAATGTCCTTCCTCAGGTTAGGAGAACAAAACTGGACACAATACTCCAGGTGTGGCCTCACCAAGGCCCTGTACAACTGTAGCAACACCTCCCTGCCCCTGTACTCAAATCCCCTTGCTATGAAGGCCAACATGCCATTTGCTTTCTTAACCGCCTGCTGTACCTGCATGCCAACCTTCAATGACTGATGTACCACGACACTCAGGTCTCGTTGCACCTCCCCTTTTCCTAATCTGTCACCATTCAGATAATAGTCTGTCTCTCTGTTTTTACCACCAAAGTGGATAACCTCACATTTATCCACATTATACTTCATCTGCCATGCATTTGCCCATTCACCTAACCTATCCAAGTCACTCTGCAGCCTCATAGAATCCTCCTCGCAGCTCACACTGCCACCCAACTTAGTGTCATCCGCAAATTTGGAGATACTACATTTAATCCCCTCGTCTAAATCATTAATGTACAATGTAAACAGCTGGGGCCCCAGCACAGAACCTTGCGGTACCCCACTAGTCACTGCCTGCCATTCTGAAAAGTACCCATTTACTCCTACTCTTTGCTTCCTGTCTGACAACCAGTTCTCAATCCATGTCAGCACACTACCCCCAATCCCATGTGCTTTAACTTTGCACATTAATCTCTTGTGTGGGACCTTGTCGAAAGCCTTCTTAAAGTCCAAATATACCACATCAACTGGTTCTACTAGAAACATCCTCAAAAAATTCCAGAAGATTCTTCAAACTGGCTGCCGCATTTGCCACATTACAACAGTGACTTCACTTCAAAAAGTATTTCACTGACTGCAGGGTGTTTTGGGTCATCCGGAGGTTGTGTTCAAGGATACACATTTCTTCTTTTTCTATTTGAAGTACCAAAGTTTTTATTTACATGAGAAAGCCATTTGAATTTCGGCTCAACAAGTGTCCTTCACAGATTCACATCAAACGGGAAACAAATTCCTTCTCAGATTCATGAATCCCCGGTAACACCAACCCCTCTGTTCACGTGGAACGGAAGATACAAATCGACAGACAGCAACATACGACTGTATCCTTCCACAGGCCAAGTTTGCCCCTGCCCACTACACTGTGGCTAACTCTGCAACACATGCATACGGTCGCTGACACAACAAAGGAATCGGATATAAAAACACACACTGACACACTGGTATAAACACACACTGACACACTGATATAAACACACACTGATACACTGGTATAAACACACACTGACACACTGATATAAACAGACACTGACACACTGCTATAAACACACACTGACACACTGATATAAACACACACTGATAGCAACACAAACTGACACACTGATATAAACAGACAGGGACACACTGATATAAACCCACACTGATATAAACACATACTGAAACACTGATATAAATACACACTGATATGAACACACACTGACACACCGATATAAACACACACTGATAAACTCACATAAACACACACTGTCACACTGATATAAGCACTCACTGACACACTGATATATACACACACTGATATAAACACACACTGACACACTGATATAAACACACACTGACACAGATATAAACACACACTGACACACACTGACACACTGATATAAACACACACTGATATAAACACACACTGACACACTGCTATAAACACACACTGACACATTGGTGTAAACACACACTGGCACACTGCTATAAACACACACTGACACACTGCTATAAACACACACTAACACACTGATATAAGCACACACTGACACACTGATATTAATACACACTGACACACTGCTATAAACACACACTGACACACTGATATAAACAGACCCTGAAACTCTGATATCATCACACACTGATATAAACACACGCTGACACACTGAAAAAACACTCACTGATACACTGATATAGACACACACTGACACACTGATATAAACACACTCTGACACTGACATAAACACACACTGACACACTGATATAAACAGACACTGACACACAGATATAAACACACTCTGATATCAACACAAACTGACACACTGATATAAACAGACAGGGACACACTGATATAAACCCACACTGATATAAACACACACTGAAACACTGATATAAATACACACTGATATGAACACACACTGACACACCGATATAAACACACACTGATAAACTCACATAAACACACACTGTCACACTGATATAAGCACACACTGACACACTGATATATACACACACTGATATAAACACACAGTGACACATTGACATAAACATAGACTGACACACCGATATAAACACACACTGCCACACTGATATAAACACAAACTGATAGAAACACACTGATATCAACACACACTGATAGAAACACACACTGACACTGATATAAGCGCACACTGACACACTGATATAAATACACACTGATATAAATACACACTGACACACTGCTTTAAACATGCACCGACACAGATTTAAACAAACACTGATATAAACACAGACAGAAACACTGATGTAAACACAGACTGACCCACTGATATAAACACACACTGACACACTGATATAAACACATACTGACACACTGATATAAACACACTTGCACTGGTTTAAACACACACTGACACTGATATAAACACACACTGATATAAACACACACTGACACACTGATTTAAACACACACTGATATAAACGCAGACTGAAACAAGGATGTAAACACACACTGACACACTGATATAAACACAGACTGAAACACTGATATAAACACACACGGACACACTGATATCAACACACACTGACACACTGATATCAACACACACTGACACACTGATATAAACAGACACTGATATAAACGCACACTGATACAACCACACACTGACAAAGTGATATAAACACACACGGACACACTGATATAAGTGCACAGGGACACACTGATTTAAACACACACTGACACACTGATATAAACACTCACTGACACACTGACATAAACACACACTGACACACTGATATAAACACACGCTGACACACTGATGCAAACACAAACTGACACACTGATATAAACAGACACTGACACACTGATATAAACAGACATTGACACACTGATATAAACACACACGGACACACTGATATAAACACACACTGACACTGATATAAAAAAACACTGACATACTGATATAAATACATACTGATATAAACACACACTGACACACTGATATAAATACACACTGATATAAACACACACTGACACACTGATATAACCACATACTGACACGCTGATATAAACACTCGCTGACACACTGATTTAAACACACACTGACACTGATATAAACACACAGTGCCACACTGATATAAATACACATTGACACTGATACAAACACAAAATGACACATTGATATAAACAGACAGTGACACACAGATATAAACACATACTGATATAAACACACACTGACACACTGATACAGACACTGACACACAGATATAAACACACTCTAATATCAACACAAACTGACACACTGAAATAAACAGACAGCGACACACTGATATAAACGCACACTTATATAAACACACACTGAAACACTGATATAAATACACACCGATATAAACACACACTGACACTCTGACATAAACACACACTGACACACCTATATAAACACACTGATATAAACACATACTGACACACTGATATAAACACACACTGTCATAAACACACACTGATATAAACACACTCTGATACACTGATACAAACACACACTGCCACACTGATATAATCTCACACTGATACACTGATATAAACACACACTGACACTGAGATAAACACACAATGACACTGATGTTAACACACACTGACAGACCGATAAAAACACACACAGATATAAAAACACACTGATATAGACTGATATAAACACACTGACACACTGATATAAACAGACACTGACACACTGATATAAACACACATTGATATAAACACACACTGACACACTGATATAAACACACACTGACACATTGATATAAACAGACACTGACACACTGATATAAACACACATTGATATAAACACACACTGACACACTGATATGAACAGACACTGACACTGATATAAATACACAATCACTCACAGTTATAAACACACTCTCATATCAACATAAACTGACACTGCTATAAACACACGTGACACACTGATATAAACACATGCTGATACACTGATATAAACACTCACTGACACACTGACATAAACACACACTGACACTGATATAAACACACTGACACACTGATATAAACACACACTGACACTGATATAAACACACACTTACACTGATATAAACAGATACTGACACACTGATATAAACAGACATTGACACACTGATATAAACACACGCTGACACAATGATATAAACAGCCACTGACACACTGATATAAACAGACATTGACACACTGATATAAACACACGCTGACACAATGATATAAACAGCCACTGATACACTGATATAAACACAAACTGACACACTGATATAAACAGACACTGACACACTGATATAAACACACACTGACACTGATATAAAAAAACACTGACATACTGATATAAATACATACTGATATAAACACACACTGACACACTGATATAAATACACACTGATATAAACACACACTGACACACTGATATAAACACACGCTGACACAATGATATAAACAGCCACTGACACACTGATATAAACAGACACTGACACACTGATATAAACACACACTGACACACTGATATAAACACACGCTGACACACTGATACAAACACAAACTGACACACTGATATAAACAGACACTGACACACTGATATAAACACACATTGATATAAACACACACTGACACACAGATAAAAACACACACTGACACATTGATATAAATACACACTGACACACTGATATAAACACACACTGATATAAACACACTGGCACTGATATAAACATACACAGACACCGATATAAACACACCCTGCCACACTGACATAAACACACACTTTTATACTGATATAAATACACACTGATATAAACACTCACTGACACATTGATATAAACACACTGGCACTGATATAAATGCACAGTGACACTGATATAAACACACACTGACACACTGATATAAACACACACTGATATAAACGCACACTGACACACTGCTTTAAACACACACTGACATACTGATTTAAACACACACTGACACACTGATACAAACACACTGGCACTGATATAAACATACACAGACACCGATATAAACACACCCTGCCACACTGACATAAACACACACTTTTATACTGATATAAATACACACTGATATAAACACTCACTGACACATTGATATAAACACACTGGCACTGATATAAATGCACACAGACACTGATATAAACACACACTGACACACTGATATAAACACACACTGACACACTGATATAAACACACACTGACACACTGAAGAAACACTCACTGATATAAACACACACTGACACACTGCTTTAAACACACACTGACACACTGATTTAAACACACACTGATATAAACACAGACTGAAACAAGGATGTAAACACACACTGACACACTGATATAAACACAGACTGAAACACTGATATAAACACACACGGACACACTGATTTAAACACACACTGACACACTGATATCAACACACACTGACGCACTAATATAAACACACACTGACACACTGATATAAACAGACACTGATATAAACGCACAGTGATACAACCACACACTGACACACTGATATAAACACACACGGACACACTGATATAAGTGCATAGGGACACACTGATTTAAACACACACTGACACACTGATATAAACACACACTGACACACTGACATAAACACACACTGACACTGATATAAACACACACTGACACACTGATAATAAACACACACTGACGCACTGATATAAACACACACTGACACACTGATATAAACACACACTGACACTGATATAAACAGACACAGACACACTGATATAAACAGACAATGACACAATGATATAAACAGACACAGACACACTGATATAAACAGACAATGACACACTGATATAAACACACACTGACACTGATATAAACACACACTGACACACTAATGTAAACACACACTGATATAAACACACACCAATATAAACACACAGTGACACACTAATATAAACACACACTGATTATAAACACACACTGATTCACTGGTATAAACACACACCAATATAAACATACACTGGCGCACTGATATAAACACACACTGATACAAACACACACTGACACACTGATATAAACACACGCTGGCACACTGATAAAAACACATACTGACACACTGATATAAAAACACAGTGACACCGATATAAACATACGCGGACACACTGATATAAACACACACTGACACACTGATATAAACACACACTGACACTGATATAAACACACACTGACCCACTGATATAAAAACAGGCCGATATAAACACACACTGACATACTGATATAAACACACACTGATATAAACACACACTGCCACACTGATATAAACACACACTGACACACTGATATAAACACACACTGATATAAACACACACTGATACACTGATATAAACACACACAGACACTGATATAAACATATACTGACACACTGATATAAACAGACATTGACACACTGATATACACATACACTGACACACTGATATAAACACACGCTGACACACTGATACAAACACAAACTGACACACTGATATAAACAGACACTGACACACTGATATAAACACACATTGATATAACCACACACTGACACACTGATATAAACACACAGTGACACTGATATAAAAACACACTGACACACTGACATAAACACACACTGACACACCTACATAAACACACTGATATAAACACACACTGATACACTGATATAAACACACGTGTACACACTGATGTAAATACACCTTGATATACTGATATCAACACACACTGCCACACTGATATAAACACACACTGACACACTGATATAAATACACACTGATATAAACACTCACTGACACACTGATATAAACACACTTGCACTGATATAACACACACTGACACACTGATATAAACACACACTGACACTGATACAAACACAAACTGACACATCGATAATAACAGACAGTGGCACACAGATATAAACACAGGCTGATATAAACACACACTGACACACCGATATAAACACACACTGACGCACTGATATAACCACATACTGACACGCTGATATAAACACTCGCTGACACACTGATTTAAACACAATTGCACAGATATAACACACACTGACACTGATATAAACAGACAGCGACACACTGATATAAACCCACACTTATATAAACACACTCTGAAACACTGATATAAATACACACCTATATAAACACACACTGACACTCTGACATAAACACACACTGACACACCTATATAAACACACTGATTTAAACACACACTGATACACTGATATAAACGCACGGGGACACACTGTCATAAACACACACTGATATAAACACACACTGATACACTGATAGAAACACACATTGCCACACTGATATAATCTCACACTAACACAGAGATAAACACACAATGACACTGATGTAAACACACATTGCCACAATGATATAAACACACACTGATATAAACACATACTGACACACTGATATAAACACACACTGTCATAAACACACACTGATATAAACACACACTGATACAAACACACACTGCCACACTGATATAATCTCACACTGATACACTGATATAAACACACACTGACACTGAGATAAACACACAATGACACTGATGTAAACACACACTGACAGACCGATAAAAACACACACAGATATAAAAACACACTGATATAGACTGATATAAACACACGCGGACACACTGATATAAAAACACACTGATATAAACACACACTGACACAAACACACACTGACACAATGATATAAACACACACTGACGCACTGATATAACCACATACTGACACGCTGATATAAACACTCGCTGACACACTGATTTAAACACACTTGCACTGATATAACACACACTGACACTGATATAAACACACAGTGACACACTGATATAAACACACACTGACACTGATACAAACACAAACTGACACATTGATATAAACAGACAGTGACACACAGATATAAACACAGACTGATATAAACACACACTAACACACTGATATAAACAGACAGCGACACACTGATATAAACCCACACTTATATAAACACACACAGAAACACTGATATAAATACACATCTATATAAACACACACTGACACTCTGACATAAACACACACTGACACACCGATATAAACACACTGAAATAAACAGACACTGACACACTGATATAAACAGAAATTGACACACTGATATAAACACACACTGACACAATGATATAAACAGCCACTGACACACTGATATAAACAGACGCTGACATACTGATACAAACACACACTGCCACACTGATATAATCTCACACTGATACACTGATATAAACACACACTGACACTGAGATAAACACACAATGACACTGATGTAAGCACACACTGACAGACCGATAAAAACACACACAGATATAAAAACACACTGATATAGACTGATATAAACACACGCGGACACATAGATATAAAAACACACTGACGCACTGATATAAACACATACTGACACACTGATAAGAACACACTTGCACTGGTTTAAACACTCACTGACACTGATATAAACACACGCTGACACACTGATATAAACACTCACTGACACACTGATATAAACACACACTGACACACTGATATAAATACACAGTGACACTGATATAAACACACACTGACACACTGATATAAACACATACTGACACACTGATATAAACACACTTGCACTGGTTTAAACACAGACTGACACTGATATAAACACACACTGATATAAACACACACTGACACACTGATATAAACATGCACTGACACGCTGATATAAACACACACTGATATAAACACCCGCTGATACACTGAAAGAAACAGACACTGATACTGATATAAACACACACTGACACACTGATATAAACACACTGGCACTGATATAAACATACACAGACACCGATATAAACACACCCTGCCACACTAATATAAACACAGACTGACACACTGATATAAACACACACTGACACACTGATATAAACAACCTGACACACTGATATAAACACACACTGACACACTGATATAAACACACACTGACACTGAAATAAACAGACACTGACACACTGATATAAACAGACATTGACACACTGATATAAACACACACTGACACAATGATATAAACAGCCACTGACACACTGATATAAACAGACGCTGAAATACTGATATAAACATACACTGACACACTGATATAAACACACGCTGACACACTGATACAAACACAAACTGACACACTGATATAAACACAAACTGACGCACTGATATAAACACACACTGACATAAACACATACTGACACACTGATATAAACACACTTGCACTGGTTTAAACACAGACTGACACTGATATAAACACACACTGATATAAACACACACTGACACACTGATATAAACATGCACTGACACGCTGATATAAACACACACTGATATAAACACCCGCTGATACACTGAAAGAAACAGACACTGATACTGATATAAACACACACTGACACACTGATATAAACATACACTGGCACTGATATAAACACAAACTGGCACACTGATACAAACACAAACTGACACACTGATATAAACAGACACTGACACACTGATATAAACACACACTGACACACTGATATAAACACACGCTGACACACTGATATAAACACACATTGATATAAACACACACTGACACACTGATATGAACAGACACTGACACTGATATAAATACACAATGACTCACAGTTATAAACACACTCTCATATCAACATAAACTGACACTGCTATAAACACACGTGACACACTGACATAAACACACACTGACACTGATATAAACACACTGACACACTGATATAAACAGACACCGACACACTGATATAAACACACACTTACACTGATATAAACAGATACTGACACACTGATGTAAACAGACATTGACACACTGATATAAACACACGCTGACACAATGATATAAACAGCCACTGACACACTGATGTAAACAGACACTGACACACTGATATAAACATACACTGACACACTGATATAAACACACACTGAAGCACTGATATAAACACACTGATATAAACACACACTGACACTGATATAAACAGACACAGACACACTAATATAAACAGACAATGACACAATGATATAAACAGACACAGACACACTGATATAAACAGACAATGACACACTGATATAAACACACACTGACACTGATATAAACACACACTGACACACTAATGTAAACACACACTGATATAAACACACACCAATATAAACACACAGTGACACACTAATATAAACACACACTGATTATAAACACACACTGATTCACTGGTATAAAAACACACCAATATAAACACACACTGGCGCACTGATATAAACACACACTGATACAAACACACACTGACATACTGATATAAACACACTGGAACTGATATAAACATACACAGACACCGATATAAACACACCCTGCCACACTGACATAAACACACACTTTTATACTGATATAAATACACACTGATATAAACAGACATTGACACACCGATATAAACACACGCTGACACAATGATATAAACAGCCACTGACACACTGACATAAACAGACACTGACACACTGATATAAACATACACTGACACACTGATATAAACACATGCTGACACACTGATACAAACACAAACTGACACACTGATATAAACAGACACTGACACACTGATATAAACACACACTGACACACTGATATAAATACAAGCTGACAGACTGATATAAACACACTGGCACTGATATAAACATACACACTCACTGATATAAACACACACTGACACACTGCTTTAAACACACACTGACACACTGATTTAAATACACACTGATATAAACACAGACTGAAACAAGGATGTAAACACACACTGACACACTGATATAAACACAGACTGAAACACTGATATAAACACAGACGGACACACTGATTTAAACACACACTGACACACTGATATCAACACACACTGACGTACTAATATAAACACACACTGACACACTGATATAAACAGACACTGATATAAACGCACACTGATACAACCACACACTGACACACTGACATAAACACACACTGACACTGATATAAACACACACTGACACACTGATATCAACACACACTGACGTACTAATATAAACACACACTGACACACTGATATAAACAGACACTGATATAAACGCACACTGATACAACCACACACTGACACACTGATATAAACACACACGGATACACTGATATAAGTGCACAGCGACACACTGATTTAAACACACACTGACGCACTGATATAAACACACTGATATAAACACACACTGACACTGATATAAACAGACACAGACACACTGATATAAACAGACAATGACACAATGATATAAACAGACACAGACACACTGATATAAACAGACAATGACACACTGATATAAACACACACTGACACTGATATAAACACACACTGACACACTAATGTAAACACACACTGATATAAACACACACCAATATAAACACACAGTGACACACTAATATAAACACACAGATTATAAACACACACTGATTCACTGGTATAAACACACACCAATATAAACACACACTGGTGCACTGATATAAACACAGACTGACACACTGATATAAACACACGCTGACACACTGATAAAAACACATACTGACACTGATATAAACACACACTGACACACTGATATAAAAACAAGCCGATATAAACACACACTGACATACTGATATAAACACACACTGATATAAACACACACTGCCACACTGATATAAACACACACTGACACACTGATATAAACACACACTGATATAAACACACACTGACACACTGATATAAACACACACTTACACTGAAATATACAGACACTGAAACACTGATATAAACAGACATTGACACACTGATATAAACACACACTGACACACTGAAATCAACACACACTGACGCACTGATATAAACACACACTGGCACACTGATATAAACACACACTGACACTGATATAAATACACACCGACACACTGATATAAACACATCCTGACACTGATATAAACACAAACTGACACACTGATATATACAGACACTGACACACAGTTATAAACACACGCTGAATAAACTCACACTGAAACACTGATATAAATACACACTGATATAAACACACACTGACACACTGATATAAACACACACTGTCACACAGCCATAAACACAATCTGACACACTGATACAAACACACACTGACACACAGATAAAAACACACACTGACACACAGATAAAAACACACGCTGACACACTGATACAAACACAAACTGACACACTGATATAAACAGACACTGACACACTGATATAAACACACACTGACATACTGATATAAACTTATACTGATATAAACACACACTGACACACTGATATAAACACACACTGACACACAGATAAAAACACACACTGATATAAACACACACTGACACACTGATATGAACAGACACTGACACTGATATAAATACACAATGACTCACAGTTATAAACACACTCTCATATCAACACAAACTGACACACTGATATAAACACATGCTGATACACTGATATAAACACTCACTGACACACTGACATAAACACACACTGACACACTGATATGAACACACTGACACACTGATATAAACACACACTGACACACTGATATAAACACACACTGACACTGATATAAACACACACTGACACACTGATATAAAAACAGGCCGATATAAACACACACTGACATACTGATATAAACACACACTGATATAAATACACAACAATATAAACACACACTGCAGCACTGATATAAACACACACTGATATAAACACACACTGATACACTGATATAAACACACACAGACACTGATATAAACATATACTGACACACTGATATAAACAGACACTGACACACAGTTTTCAACACACTCTGATATATAGACAAAGTGACACATTGATATAAGCAGACAGGGAAACACTGATATTAACCCACATTGATATAAACACTCTTTGAAACACTGATCTAAATACACACTGACACACTGCTATAAACACACACTGACATATTGACATAAACAGACAATGACACACCGTTATAAACACACACTGCCACACTGATATAAACACACACATATAAATACACACTGACACACTGATATAAACACACACTGATATAAACACACACGGACACTGATATAAACACACACTGACACAATGAAAAAACATACACTGACACTGATATAAACACACACTGACACACTGAGAAACACAAACACTGATATAAACACAAACTGACACACTGATATAAACACACACTGATACTGATATAAACACAAACTGATATAAACACACACTGATATAAACACACACTGACACACTGATATAAAAACACACTGACACACTAATATAAACACACACTGATATAAACACAAACTGACATACTGATATAAATACATACTGATACTGATACAAACACAAACTGACACACTTATACAAACACACTGACAAACTGATGTAAACACACACTGATATAAACATACACTGACACTGATATAAACACACACATATAATTACAGAGTGAAACACTGATGTAAACACACACTGACACACTGATATAAACACACACTGACACTGATATAAGCGCACACTGACACACTGATATAAACACACACTGATGTAAACACACACTGACACACTGAAATCAACACACACTGACGCACTGATATAAACACACACTGACACACTGATATAAACACACACTGACACACTGACATAAACACACACTGACACTGATATAAACACACACTGACACACTGATAATAAACACACACTGACGCACTGATATAAACACACTGATATAAACACACACTGACACTGATATAAACAGACACAGACACACTGATATAAACAGACAATGACACAATGATATAAACAGACACAGACACACTGATATAAACAGACAATGACACACTGATATAAACACACACTGACACTGATATAAACACACACTGACACACTAATGTAAACACACACTGATATAAACACACACCAATATAAACACACAGTGACACACTAATATAAACACACACTGATTATAAACACACACTGATTCACTGGTATAAACACACACCAATATAAACATACACTGGCGCACTGATATAAACACACACTGATACAAACACACACTGACACACTGATATAAACACACGCTGACACACTGATAAAAACACATACTGACACACTGTTATAAAAACACACACTGATACAAACACACACTGACACACTGATATGAACAGACACTGACACTGATATAAATACACAATGACTCACAGTTATAAACACACTCTCATATCAACACAAACTGACACACTGATATAAACACATGCTCATACACTGATATAAACACACACTGACACACTGATATAAACACACACTTACACTGAAATATACAGACACTGAAACACTGATATAAACAGACATTGACACACTGATATAAACAGACGCTGACACACTGGTATGAACATACTCTGACACACTGATATAAACACACGCTGACACACTGATACAAACACAAACTGACACACTGATATAAACAGACACTGACACACTGATATAAACACACACTGGCACACTGATATAAACACACGCTGACACACTGATACAAACACAAACTGACACACTGATATAAACAGACACTGACACTGATATAAATACACAATGACTCACAGTTATAAACACACTCTCATATCAACACAAACTGACACACTGATATAAACACATGCTCATACACTGATATAAACACTCACTGACACACTGACATAAACACACACTGAAACTGATATGAACACACTGACACACTGATATAAACACACACTGACACACTGATATAAACACACATTGATATAAACACACACTGACACACTGATATGAACAGACACTGACACTGATATAAATACACAATGACTCACAGTTATAAACACACTCTCATATCAACATAAACTGACACTGCTATAAACACACGTGACACACTGATATAAACACATGCTGATACACTGATATAAACACTCACTGACACACTGACATAAACACACACTGACACTGATATAAACACACTGACACACTGATATAAACACACACTTACACTGATATAAACACACACTTACACTGATATAAATAGACACTGACACACTGATATAAACAGACATTGACATATTGATATAAACACACGCTGACACAATGATATAAACAGCCACTGACACACTGATATAAACAGACACTGACACACTGATATAAACATACACTGACACACTGATATAAACACATGCTGATATAAACACAGACTGAAACAAGGATGTAAACACACACTGACACACTGATATAAACACAGACTGAAACACTGATATAAACACACACGGACACACTGATATCAACACACACTGACTCACTGATATAAACAGACACTGATATAAATGCACACTGATACAACCACACACTGACACACTGATATAAACACACACGGACACACTGATATAAGTGCACACTGACACACTGATATAAACACACGCGGACACACTGATATAAGTGCACAGGGACACACTGATTTAAACACACACTGACACACTGATATAAACACTCACTGACACACTGACATAAACACACATTGACACTGATATAAACACACACTGACACACTGATATGAACAGACACTGACACTCATATAAATACACAATGACTCGCAGTTATAAACACACTCTCATATCAACACAAACTGACACACTGCTATAAACACACGCTGACACACTGATATAAACACAAACTGACACACTGATATAAACAGACACTGACACACTGATATAAACAGACATTGACACACTGATATAAACACACACTGACACACTGATATAAACACAAACTGATATAAACACACACTGACACACTGATATAAACAGACACTGACACACTGATATAAACACACATTGATATAAACACACACTGACACACTGATATAAACACACACTGACACACTGATATAAACACACATTGATATAAACACACATTGACACACAGATAAAAACACACACTGACACACTGATATAAACTTACACTGATATAAACACACACTGACACACTGATATAAACACACTGGCACTGATATAAACATACACAGACACCGTAATAAACACACCCTGCCACACTGACATAAACACACACTTTTATACTAATAGAAATACACACTGATATAAACACTCACTGACACATTGATATAAGCACACTGGCACTGATATAAATGCACAGTGACACTGATATAAACACACACTGACACACTGATATAAACACACACTGATATAAACGCACACTGACACACTGCTTTAAACACACACTGACCACTGATTTAAACACACACTGACACACTGATTTAAACACACACTGATATAAACACAGACTGAAACAAGGATGTAAACACACACTGACACACTGATATAAACACAGACTGAAACACTGATATAAACACACACGGACACACTGATATCAACACACACTGACTCACTGATATAAACAGACACTGATATAAACGCACACTGATACAACCACACACTGACACACTGATATAAACACACACGGACACACTGATATAAGTGCAAACTGACACTCTGATATAAACACACGCGGACACACTGATATAAGTGCACAGGGACACACTGATTTAAACACACACTGACACACTGATATAAACACTCACTGACACACTGACATAAACACACACTGAAACTGATATGAACACACTGACACACTGATATAAACACACACTGACACACTGATATAAACACACACTTACACTGAAACATACAGACACTGAAACACTGATATAAACAGACATTGACACACTGATATAAACACACACTGACACACTGAAATCAACACACACTGACGCACTGATATAAACACACACTGACACACTGATATAAACACACACTGACACTGATATAAATACACACCGACACACTGATATAAACACATCCTGACACTGATATAAACACAAACTGACACACTGATATATACAGACACTGACACACAGTTATAAACACACGCTGAATAAACTCACACTGAAACACTGATATAAATACACACTGATATAAACACACACTGACACACTGATATAAACACACACTGTCACACAGCCATAAACACAATCTGACACACTGATACAAACACACACTGACACACAGATAAAAACACACACTGACACACAGATAAAAACACACGCTGACACACTGATACAAACACAAACTGACACACTGATATAAACAGACACTGACACACTGATATAAACACACACTGACATACTGATATAAACTTATACTGATATAAACACACACTGACACACTGATATAAACACACACTGACACACAGATAAAAACACACACTGATATAAACACACACTGACACACTGATATGAACAGACACTGACACTGATATAAATACACAATGACTCACAGTTATAAACACACTCTCATATCAACACAAACTGACACACTGATATAAACACATGCTGATACACTGATATAAACACACTGACACACTGATATAAACACACACTGACACACTGATATAAACACACACTTACACTAAAATATACAGACACAGAAACACTGATATAAACAGACATTGACACACTGATATAAACACACACTGACACAATGATACAAACAGCCACTGACACACTGATATAAACAGACACTGACACACTGATATAAACATACACTGACACACTGATATAAACACACGCTGACACACTGATACAAACACAAACTGACACACTGATATAAACAGGCACTGACACACTGATATAAACACACACTGACACACTGATATAAACACACGCTGACACACTGATACAAACACAAACTGACACACTGATATAAACAGACACTGACACACTGATATAAACACACATTGATATAAACACACACTGACACACTGATATAAACACACACTGACACATTGATATAAACAGACACTGACACACTGATATAAACACACATTGATATAAACACACACTGACACACTGATATGAACAGACACTGACACTCATATAAATACACAATGACTCACAGTTATAAACACACTCTCATATCAACACAAACTGACACACTGCTATAAACACACGCTGACACACTGATATAAACACAAACTGACACACTGATATAAACAGACACTGACACACTGATATAAACAGACATTGACACACTGATATAAACACAAACTGACACTGATATAAAAACACACTGACACACTGATATAAATACATACTGATATAAACACGCACTGATTCACTGATATAAACACACGTGTACACACTGATCTAAATACACATTGATATACTGATATCAACACACACTGCCACACTGATATAAACACACACTGACACACTGATATAAATACACACTGATATAAACACTCACTGACACACTGAAATAAACACACATGCACTGATATAACACACACTAACACACTGATATAAACACACAGTGCCACACTGATATAAACACACACTGACACTGATACAAACACTTGCTGACACACTGATTTAAACACACTTGCACTGATATAAACACACAGTGACACACTGATATAAACACACACTGACACTGATACAAACACAAACTGACACATTGATATAAACAGACAGTGACACACAGATATAAACACAGACTGATATAAACACACACTGACACACTGATACAGACACTGACACACAGATATAAACACACTCTAATATCAACACAAACTGACACACTGATATAAACAGACAGCGACACACTGATATAAACCCACACTTATATAAACATACACTGAAACAATGATATAAATACACACCTATATAAACACACACTGACACTCTGACATAAACACACACTGACACACCTATATAAACACACTGATATAAACACACACTGATACACTGATATAAACGCACGGGGACACACTGTCATAAACACACACTGATATAAACACATACTGATACACTGATACAAACACACACTGCCACACTGATATAATCTCACACTAACACAAAGTTAAACACACAATGACACTGATGTAAACACACAATGACACTGATGTAAACACACATTGCCACAATGATATAAACACACACTGATATAAACACATACTGACACACTGATATAAACACACACTGTCATAAACACACACTGATATAAACACACACTGATACACTGATACAAACACACACTGCCACACTGATATAATCTCACACTGATACACTGATATAAATACACACTGACACTGAGATAAACACACAATGACACTGATGTAAACACACACTGACAGACCGATAAAAACACACACAGATATAAAAACACACTGATATAGACTGATATAAACACACGCGGACACACTGATATAAAAACACACTGATATAAACGCACACTGACACTGATATAAACACACACTGATATAAACACACGCTGACACACTGATATAAACACTCACTGACACACTGATATAAACACACACTGACACACTGATATAAACACACTTGCACTGGTTTAAACACACACTGACACTGATATAAACACACAC
Source organism: Pristiophorus japonicus (assembly GCF_044704955.1). Classification (NCBI taxonomy): domain Eukaryota; kingdom Metazoa; phylum Chordata; class Chondrichthyes; family Pristiophoridae; genus Pristiophorus; species Pristiophorus japonicus. The sequence continues at coordinate 12,062,978 of NC_092002.1, forward strand.
TGACACACTGATATAAACACACTGGCACTGATACAAACACAAACTGACACATTGATATAAACAGACATTGACACACAGATATAAACACAGACTGATATAAACACACACTGACACACTGATACAGACACTGACACACAGATATAAACACACTCTAATATCAACACAAACTGACACACTGAAATTAACAGGCAGCGACACACTGATATAAACCCACACTTATATAAACACACACTGAAACACTGATATAAATACACACCTATATACACACACACTTACACATCTATATAAACACACTGATATAAACACATACTGACACACTGATATAAACACACACTGTCATAAACACACACTGATACACTGATACAAACACACACTGCCACACTGATATAATCTCACACTGATACACTGATATAAACACACACTGACACTGAGATAAACACACAATGACACTGATGTAAACACATACTGACAGACCGATAAAAACACACACAGATATAAAAACACACTGATATAGACTGATATAAACACACGCTGACACACTGATATAAAAACACACTGACGCACTGATATAATCACATACTGACACACTGATAAGAACACACTTGCACTGGTTTAAACACACACTGACACTGATATAAACACACACTGATATAAACACACGCTGACACACTGATATAAACACTCACTGACACACTGATATAAACACATACTGGCACACTGATATAAACACACTTGCACTGGTTTAAACACACACTGACACTGATATAAACACACACTGATATAAACACACACTGACACACTGATATAAACATGCACTGACACGCTGATATAAACACACACTGATATAAACACCCGCTGATACACTGAAAGAAACAGACACTGATGCTGATATAAACACACACTGACACACTGATATAAACACACTGGCACTGATATCAACATACACAGACACCGATATAAACACACCCTGCCACACTGACATAAACACACACTTTTATACTGATATAAGTACACACTGATATAAACACTCACTGACACACTGACATAAACAGACAATGACACAATGATATAAACAGCCACTGACACACTGATATAAACACACACTGACACACTGATATAAACACACACTGACACTGATATAAACACAAACTGATATAAACACACACTGATATAAACACACACTGACACACTGATATAAAAACACACTGACACACTAATATAAACACACACTGATATAAACACAAACTGACACACTGATATAAATACACACTGATACTGATACAAACACAAACTGACACACTTATACAAACACACACTGATATAAACACACACTGACACATTGATATAAACATACACTGACACTGATATAAACACACACTGATATAATTACAGACTGAAACACTGATGTAAACACACACTGACACACTGATATAAACACACACTGACACTGCTATAAGCGCACACTGACACACTGATATAAACACACACTGATGTAAACACACACTGACATACTGCTATAAAACACATTGCAACTGATGTATACACAAACTGATATAAACACAAACTGACACACTAATATAAACACACACTGACGCACTTATATCAACACAAACTGACACCGATATAAAGACACATTGCCACACTGATATAAACAGACACTGGCACACTGACATAAACGCACACTGATCTAAGCACACGCTGAAACACTGATATAAACACTCACTGACACACTGATATAAACACACAACGACACACTGATATGAACACACACTGAAAGAAACACACACTGATGCACTGATATAAACACACGCCAACACACTGATATAAAAACACACTGACACATTAATATAAACACAGAGTGACACACTGATATAAACACACACTGACACACTGAAATCAACACACACTGACGCACTGATATAAACACACACTGACACACTGATATAAACACACACTGACACTAATATAAATACACCACCGACACACTGATATAAACACATCCTGACACTGATATAAACACAAACTGACACACTGATATATACAGACACTGACACACAGATAAAAACACAAACTGACACACAGATAAAAACACACGCTGACACACTGATACAAACACAAACTGACACACTGATATAAACAGACACTGACACACTGATATAAACACACACTGACATACTGACATAAACACACACTGAAACTGATATGAACACACAATGACTCACAGTTATAAACACACTCTCATATCAACACAAACTGACACACTGATATAAACACATGCTGATACACTGATATAAACACTCACTGACACACTGACATAAACACACACTGAAACTGATATGAACACACTGACACACTGATATAAACACACACTGACACACTGATATAAACACACACTTACACTGAAATATACAGACACTGAAACACTGATATAAACATACACTGACACACTGATATAAACACACGCTGACACACTGATACAAACACAAACTGACACACTGATATAAACAGACACTGACACACTGATATAAACACACACTCACACACTGATATAAACACACGCTGACACACTGATACAAACACAAACTGACACACTGATATAAACAGACACTGACACACTGATATAAACACACACTCACACACTGATATAAACACACGCTGACACACTGATACAAACACAAACTGACACACTGATATAAACAGACACTGACACACTGATATAAACACACATTGATATAAACACACACTGACACACTGATATAAACACACACTGACACATTGATATAAACAGACACTGACACACTGATATAAACACACATTGATATAAACACACACTGACACACTGATATGAACAGACACTGACACTGATATAAATACACAATGACTCACAGTTATAAACACACTCTCATATCAACATAAACTGACACTGCTATAAACACACATGACACACTGATTTCAACACATGCTGATACACTGATATAAACACTCACTGACACACTGACATAAACACACACTGACACTGATATAAACACGCTGACACACTGATATAAACAGACACTGACACACTGATATAAACAGACATTGACACACTGATATAAACACACACTGACACTGATATAAAAACACACTGACACACTGATATAAATACATACTGATATAAACACACACTGATTCACTGATATAAACACACGTGTACACACTGATCTAAATACACATTGATACACTGATATCAACACACACTGCCACACTGATATAAACACACACTGACACACTGACATAAATACACACTGATATAAACACTCACTGACACACTGAAATAAACACACTTGCACTGATATAACACACACTAACACACTGATATAAACACACAGTGCCACACTGATATAAACACACACTGACACTGATACAAACACTTGCTGACACACTGATTTAAACACACTTGCACTGATATAAACACACAGTGACACACTGATATAAACACACACTGACACTGATACAAACACAAACTGACACATTGATATAAACAGACAGTGACACACAGATATAAACACAGACTGATATAAACACACACTGATATAAACACACACTGACACACTGATATAAAAACACACTGACACACTAATATAAACACACACTGATAGAAACACAAACTGACACACTGATATAAACACACACTGATACTGATACAAACACAAACTGACACACTTATACAAACACACTGACAAACTGATATAAACACACAATGATATAAACACACACTGACACATTGATATAAACATACACTGACACTGATATAAACACACACTGATATAATTACAGACTGAAACACTGATGTAAACACACACTGACACACTGATATAATAACACACTGACACTGATATAAACACAAACTGATATAAACAAACACTGATATAAACACAAACTGACACACTGATATAAACACACACTGATACTGATACAAACACAAACTGACACACTTATACAAACACACTGACAAACTGATATAAGCACACACTGATATAAACACACAATGACACATTGATATAAACATACACTGACACTGATTATAAACACACACTGATATAATTACAGACTCAAACACTGATGTAAACACACACTGACACACTGATATAAACACACACTGACACTGCTATAAGCGCACACTGACTCACTGATATAAACACACACTGATGTAAACACACACTGACATACTGCTATAAAACACATTGCAACTGATGTATACACAAACTGATATAAACACAAACTGACACACTAATATAAACACACACTGACGCACTTATATCAACACAAACTGACACCGATATAAACACACATTGCCACACTGATATAAACAGACACTGGCACACTGATATAAACACACACTGACACTGCTATAAGCGCACACTGACACACTGATATAGACACACACTGATGTAAACACACACTAACATACTGCTATAAAACACATTGCAACTGATGTGTACACAAACTGATATAAACACAAACTGACACACTAATATAAACACACACTGACGCACTTATATCAACACAAACTGACACCGATATAAAGACACATTGCCACACTGATATAAACAGACACTGGCACACTGATATAAACGCACACTGATCTAAGCACACGCTGAAACACTGATATAAACACTCACTGACACACTGATATAAACACACACTGACATACTGATATAAACTTATACTGATATAAACACACACTGACACACTGATATAAACACACACTGACACACTGATATGAACAGACACTGACACTGATATAAATACACAATGACTCACAGTTATAAACAAACTCTCATATCAACACAAACTGACACACTGATATAAACACACGCTGACACACTGATACAAACACAACCTGACACACTGATATAAACAGACACTGACACACTGATATAAACACACACTGACACACTGATATAAACACACGCTGACACACTGATACAAACACAAACTGACACACTGATATAAACAGACACTGACACACTGATATAAACACACACTGACACACTGATATAAACACACGCTGACACACTGATACAAACACAAACTGACACACTGATATAAACAGACACTGACACACTGATAAAAAACACACATTGATATAAACACACACTGACACACTGATATAAACACACACTGACACATTGATATAAACAGACACTGACACACTTATATAAACACACATTGATATAAACACACACTGACACACTGATATGAACAGACACTGACACTGATATAAATACACACTGATATAATTACAGACTGAAACACTGATGTAAACACACACTGACACACTGATATAATAACACACTGACACTGATATAAACACAAACTGATATAAACAAACACTGATATAAACACAAACTGACACACTGATATAAACACACACTGATACTGATACAAACACAAACTGACACACTTATACAAACACACTGACAAACTGATATAAGCACACACTGATATAAACACACAATGACACATTGATATAAACATACACTGACACTGATTATAAACACACACTGATATAATTACAGACTCAAACACTGATGTAAACACACACTGACACACTGATATAAACACACACTGACACTGCTATAAGCGCACACTGACTCACTGATATAAACACACACTGATGTAAACACACACTGACATACTGCTATAAAACACATTGCAACTGATGTATACACAAACTGATATAAACACAAACTGACACACTAATATAAACACACACTGACGCACTTATATCAACACAAACTGACACCGATATAAACACACATTGCCACACTGATATAAACAGACACTGGCACACTGATATAAACACACACTGACACTGCTATAAGCGCACACTGACACACTGATATAGACACACACTGATGTAAACACACACTAACATACTGCTATAAAACACATTGCAACTGATGTGTACACAAACTGATATAAACACAAACTGACACACTAATATAAACACACACTGACGCACTTATATCAACACAAACTGACACCGATATAAAGACACATTGCCACACTGATATAAACAGACACTGGCACACTGATATAAACGCACACTGATCTAAGCACACGCTGAAACACTGATATAAACACTCACTGACACACTGATATAAACACACACTGACATACTGATATAAACTTATACTGATATAAACACACACTGACACACTGATATAAACACACACTGACACACTGATATGAACAGACACTGACACTGATATAAATACACAATGACTCACAGTTATAAACAAACTCTCATATCAACACAAACTGACACACTGATATAAACACACGCTGACACACTGATACAAACACAACCTGACACACTGATATAAACAGACACTGACACACTGATATAAACACACACTGACACACTGATATAAACACACGCTGACACACTGATACAAACACAAACTGACACACTGATATAAACAGACACTGACACACTGATATAAACACACACTGACACACTGATATAAACACACGCTGACACACTGATACAAACACAAACTGACACACTGATATAAACAGACACTGACACACTGATAAAAAACACACATTGATATAAACACACACTGACACACTGATATAAACACACACTGACACATTGATATAAACAGACACTGACACACTTATATAAACACACATTGATATAAACACACACTGACACACTGATATGAACAGACACTGACACTGATATAAATACACAATGACTCACAGTTATAAACACACTCTCATATCAACATAGAAACATAGAAACATAGAAAATAGGTGCAGGAGTAGGCCATTCGGCCCTTCTAGCCTGCACCGCCATTCAATGAGTTCATGGCTGAACATTCAACTTCAGTACCCCATTCCTGCTTTCTCGCCATACCCCTTGATCCCCCTAGCAGTAAGGACCTCATCTAACTCCTTTTTGAATGTATTTAGTGAATTGGCCTCAACAACTTTCTGTGGTAGAGAATTCCACAGGTTCACCACTCTCTGGGTGAAGAAGTTCCTCCGCATCTCGGTCCTAAATGGCTTACCCCTTATCCTTAGACTGTGACCCCTGGTTCTGGACTTCCCCAACATTGGGAACATTCTTCCTGCATCTAACCTGTCTAACCCCGTCAGAATTTTATATGTTTCTATGAGGTCCCCTCTCATTCTTCTGAACTCCAGTGAATACAAGCCCAGTTGATCCAGTCTTTCTTGATAGGTCAGTCCCGCCATCCCGGGAATCAGTCTGGTGAACCTTCGCTGCACTCCCTCAATAGCAAGAATGTCCTTCCTCAGGTTAGGAGACCAAAACTGTACACAATACTCCAGGTGTGGCCTCACCAATGCCCTGTACAACTGTAGCAACACCTCCCTGCCCCTGTACTCAAATCCCCTTGCTATGAAGGCCAACATGCCATTTGCTTTCTTAACCGCCTGCTGCACCTGCATGCCAACCTTCAATGACTGATGTACCATGACACCCAGGTCTCTTTGCACCTCCCCTTTTCCTAATCTGTCACCATTCAGATAATAGTCTGTCTCTCTGTTTTTACCACCAAAGTGGATAACCTCACATTTATCCACATTATACTTCATCTGCCATGCATTTGCCCACTCACCTAACCTATCCAAGTCGCTCTGCAGCCTCACAGCATCCTCCTCGCAGCTCACACTGCCACCCAACTTAGTGTCATCCGCAAATTTGGAGATACTACATTTAATCCCCTCATCTAAATCATTAATGTACAGTGTAAACAGCTGGGGCCCCAGCACAGAACCCTGCGGTACCCCACTAGTCACTGCCTGCCATTCTGAAAAGTACCCATTTACTCCTACTCTTTGCTTCCTGTCTGACAACCAGTTCTCAATCCATGTCAGCACACTACCCCCAATCCCATGTGCTCTAACTTTGCACATCAATCTCTTGTGTGGGACCTTGTCGAATGCCTGCTGAAAGTCCAAATATACCACATCAACTGGTTCTCCCTTATCCACTCTACTGGAAACATCCTCAAAAAATTCCAGAAGATTTGTCAAGCATGATTTCCCTTTCACAAATCCATGCTGACTTGGACCTGTCATGTCACCTCTTTCCAAATGCACTGCTATGACATCCTTAATAATTGATTCCATCATTTTACCCACTACCGATGTCAGGCTGACCGGTCTATAATTCCCTGTTTTCTCTCTCCCTCCTTTTTTAAAAAGTGGGGTTACATTGGCTACCCTCCACTCCATAGGAACTGATCCAGAGTCAATGGAATGTTGGAAAATGACTGTCAACGCATCCACTATTTCCAAGGCCACCTCCTTAAGTACTCTGGGATGCAGTCCATCAGGCCCTGGGGATTTATCGGCCTTCAATCCCATCAATTTCCCCAACACAATTTCCCGGCTAATAAGGATTTCCCTCAGTTCCTCCTCCTTACTAGACCCCCCGACCCCTTTTATAACCGGAAGGTTGTTCGTGTCCTCCTTCGTGAATACCGAACCAAAGTACTTGTTCAATTGGTCCGCCATTTCTTTGTTCCCCGTTATGACTTCCCCTGATTCTGACTGCAGGGGACCTACGTTTGTCTTTACTAACCTTTTTCTCTTTACATATCTATAGAAACTTTTGCAATCCGTCTTAATGTTCCCTGCAAGCTTCTTCTCATACTCCATTTTCCCTGCCCTAATCAAACTCTTTGTCCTCCTCTGCTGAGTTCTAAATTTCTCCCAGTCCCCAGGTTCGCTGCTATTTCTGGCCAATTTGTATGCCACTTCCTTGGCTTTAATACTATCCCTGATTTCCCTTGATAGCCACGGTTGAGCCACCTTCCCTTTTTTATTTCTATGCCAGACAGGAATGTACAATTGTTGTAGTTCATCCATGCGGTCTCTAAATGTCTGCCATTGCCCATCCACAGTCAACCCCTTAAGTATCATTCGCCAATCCATCTCAGCCAATTCACGCCTCATACCTTCAAAGTTAGCCTTCTTTAAGTTCTGGACCATGGTCTCTGAATTAACTGTTTCATTCTCCATCCTAATGCAGAATTCCACCATATTATGGTCACTCTTCCCCAAGGGGCCTCGCACAACGAGATTGCTAATTAATCCTTTCTCATTACATAACACCCAGTCTAAGATGGCCTCCCCCCTAGTTGGTTCCTCGACATATTGGTCTAAAAAACCATCCCTTATGCACTCCAGAAAATCCTCCTCCACCGTATTGCTTCCAGTTTGGTTAGCCCAATCTATGTGCATATTAAAGTCACCCATTATAACTGCTGCACCTTTATTGCACGCACCCCTAATTTCCTGTTTGATGCCCTCCCCAACATCACTACTACTGTTTGGAGGTCTGTACACAACTCCCACTAACGTTTTTTGCCCTTTGGTGTTCTGCAGCTCTACCCATATAGATTCCACATCATCCAAGCTAATGTCCTTCCTAACTATTGCCTTAATCTCCTCCTTAACCAGCAATGCTACCCCACCTCCTTTTCCTTTTATTCTATCCTTCCTGAATGTTGAATACCCCTGGATGTTGAGTTCCCAGCCCTGCTCATCCTGGAGCCACGTCTCCGTAATCCCAATCACATCATATTTGTTAACATCTATTTGCACAGTTAATTCATCCACCTTATTGCGGATACTCCTTGCATTAAGACACAAAGCCTTTAGGCTTGTTTTTTTAACACCCTCTGTCCTTTTAGAATTTTGCTGTACAATGGCCCTTTTTGTTCTTTGTCTTGGGTTTCTCTGCCCTCCACTTTTCCTCATCTCCTTTCTGTCACTGCTATAAACTGACACTGCTATAAACACACGTGACACACTGATATAAACACATGCCGATACACTGATATAAACACATGCTGACACACTGACATAAACACACACTGACACTGTTATAAACACACTGACACACTGATATAAACAGACACTGACACTGATATAAACAGACATTGACACACTGACATAAACACACACGGACACACTGATATAAACACACACTGACACTGATATAAAAACACACTGACACACTGATATAAATACATACTGATATAAACACACACTGATTCACTGATATAAACACACGTGTACACACTGATCTAAATACACATTGATACACTGATATCAACACACACTGCCACACTGATATAAACACAAACTGACACACTGATATAAACACACACTGACACTGATATAAATACACACCGACACACTGATATAAACACATCCTGACACTGATATAAACACAAACTGACACACTGATATATACAGACACTGACACACAGTTATAAACACACGCTGAATAAACTCACACTGAAACACTGATATAAATACACACTGATATAAACACACACTGACACACTGATATAAACACACACTGTCACACAGCCATAAACACAATCTGACACACTGATACAAACACACACTGACACACAGATAAAAACACACACTGACACACAGATAAAAACACACGCTGACACACTGATACAAACACAAACTGACACACTGATATAAACAGACACTGACACACTGATATAAACACACACTGACATACTGATATAAACTTATACTGATATAAACACACACTGACACACTGATATAAACACACACTGACACACAGATAAAAACACACACTGATATAAACACACACTGACACACTGATATGAACAGACACTGACACTGATATAAATACACAATGACTCACAGTTATAAACACACTCTCATATCAACACAAACTGACACACTGATATAAACACACGCTGACACACTGATACAAACACAAACTGACACACTGATATAAACAGACACTGACACACTGATATAAACACACACTGACACACTGATATAAACACACGCTGACACACTGATACAAACACAAACTGACACACTGATATAAACAGACACTGACACACTGATATAAACACACACTGACACACTGATATAAACACACGCTGACACACTGATACAAACACAAACTGACACACTGATATAAACAGACACTGACACACTGATAAAAAACACACATTGATATAAACACACACTGACACACTGATATAAACACACACTGACACATTGATATAAACAGACACTGACACACTGATATAAACACACATTGATATAAACACACACTGACACACTGATATGAACAGACACTGACACTGATATAAATACACAATGACTCACAGTTATAAACACACTCTCATATCAACATAAACTGACACTGCTATAAACACACGTGACACACTGATATAAACACATGCCGATACACTGATATAAACACATGCTGACACACTGACATAAACACACACTGACATTGATATAAACACACTGACACACTGATATAAACAGACACTGACACACTGATATTAACAGACATTGACACACTGACATAAACACACACGGACACACTGATATAAACACACACTGACACTGATATAAAAACACACTGACACACTGATATAAATACATACTGATATAAACACACACTGATTCACTGATATAAACACACGTGTACACACTGATCTAAATACACATTGATACACTGATATCAACACACACTGCCACACTGATATAAACACAAACTGACACACTGATATAAACACACACTAACACTGATATAAATACACACCGACACACTGATATAAACACATCCTGACACTGATATAAACACAAACTGACACACTGATACATACAGACACTGACACACAGTTATAAACACACGCTGAATAAACTCACGCTGAAACACTGATATAAATACACACTGATATAAACACACACTGACACACTGATATAAACACACACTGTCACACAGCCATAAACACAATCTGACACACTGATACAAACACACACTGACACACAGATAAAAACACACACTGACACACAGATAAAAACACACGCTGACACACTGATACAAACACAAACTGACACACTGATATAAACAGACACTGACACACTGATATAAACACACACTGACACACAGATAAAAACACACACTGATATAAACACACACTGACACACTGATATGAACATACACTGACACTGATATAAATACACAATGACTCACAGTTATAAACACACTCTCATATCAACACAAACTGACACTGCTATAAACACACGTGACACACTGATATAAACACATGCTGATACACTGATATAAACACATGCTGACACACTGACATAAACACACACTGACACTGATATAAACACACTGACACACTGATATAAACAGACACTGACACACTGATGTAAACAGACATTGACACACTCACATAAACACACACGGACACACTGATATAAACACACACTGACACTGATATAAAAACACACTGACACACTGATATAAATACATACTGATATAAACACACACTGATTCACTGATATAAACACACGTGTACACACTGATCTAAATACACATTGATACACTGATATCAACACACACTGCCACACTGATATAAACACAAACTGACACACTGATATAAACACACACTGACACTGATATAAATACACACCGACACACTGATATAAACACATCCTGACACTGATATAAACACAAACTGACACACTGATATATACAGACACTGACACACAGTTATAAACACACGCTGAATAAACTCACACTGAAACACTGATATAAATACACACTGATATAAACACACACTGACACACTGATATAAACACACACTGTCACACAGCCATAAACACAATCTGACACACTGATACAAACACACACTGACACACAGATAAAAACACACACTGACACACAGATAAAAACACACGCTGACATACTGATACAAACACAAACTGACACACTGATATAAACAGACACTGACACACTGATATAAACACACACTGACATACTGATATAAACTTATACTGATATAAACACACACTGACACACTGATATAAACACACACTGACACACAGATAAAAACACACACTGATATAAACACACACTGACACACTGATATGAACAGACACTGACACTGATATAAATACACAATGACTCACAGTTATAAACACACTCTCATATCAACACAAACTGACACACTGATATAAACACACGCTGACACACTGATACAAACACAAACTGACACACTGATATAAACAGACACTGACACACTGATATAAACACACACTGACACACTGATATAAACACACGCTGACACACTGATACAAACACAAACTGACACACTGATATAAACAGACACTGACACACTGATATAAACACACACTGACACACTGATATAAACACACGCTGACACACTGATACAAACACAAACTGACACACTGATATAAACAGACACTGACACACTGATATAAACACACATTGATATAAACACACACTGACACACTGATATAAACACACACTGACACATTGATATAAACAGACACTGACACACTGATATAAACACACATTGATATAAACACACACTGACACACTGATATGAACAGACACTGACACTGATATAAATACACAATGACTCACAGTTATAAACACACTCTCATATCAACATAAACTGACACTGCTATAAACACACGTGACACACTGATATAAACACATGCTGATACACTGATATAAACACATGCTGACACACTGACATAAAAACACACTGACACTGATATAAACACACTGACACACTGATATAAACAGACACTGACACACTGATATAAACAGACATTGACACACTGACATAAACACACACGGACACACTGATATAAACACACACTGACACTGATATAAAAACACACTGACACACTGATATAAATACATACTGATATAAACACACATTGATTCACTGATATAAACACACGTGTACACACTGATCTAAATACACATTGATACACTGATATCAACACACACTGCCACACTGATGTAAACACAAACTGACACACTGATATAAACAGACACTGACACACTGATATAAACACACACTGACACTGATATAAATACACACCGACACACTGATATAAACACATCCTGACACTGATATAAACACAAACTGACACACTGATATATACAGACACTGACACACAGTTATAAACACACGCTGAATAAACTCACACTGAAACACTGATATAAATACACACTGATATAAACACACACTGACACACTGATATAAACACACACTGTCACACAGCCATAAACACAATCTGACACACTGATACAAACACACACTGACACACAGATAAAAACACACACTGACACACAGATAAAAACACACGCTGACACACTGATACAAACACAAACTGACACACTGATATAAACAGACACTGACACATTGATATAAACACACACTGACATACTGATATAAACTTATACTGATATAAACACACACTGATATAAACACACACTGACACACAGATAAAAACACACACTGATATAAACACACACTGACACACTGATATGAACAGACACTGACACTGATATGAATACACAATGACTCACAGTTATAAACACACTCTCATATCAACACAAACTGACACACATTTATAAACACATGCTGATACACTGATATAAACACTCACTGACACACTGACATAAACACACACTGAAACTGATATGAACACACTGACACACTGATATAAACAGACACTGACACACTGATATAAACACACACTGACACACTGATATAAACACACATTGACACACAGATAAAAACACACACTGATATAAACACACACTGACACACTGATATGAACAGACACTGACACTGATATAAATACACAATGACTCACAGTTATAAACACACTCTCATATCAACACAAACTGACACACTGATATAAACACATGCTGACACACTGATACAAACACAAACTGACACACTGATATAAACAGACACTGACACACTGATATAAACACACGCTGACACACTGATATAAACACACACTGACACTGTTGTAGAGAGTAGAAATATATATAGACTTAGGCATTAGGCACCTGCTGGATATTTAAAACTCACATAAGCTTAAATGGACACACACATAAAATGGCTGCCCAGGCATTATGGGAAATCAGGTAGTCAAACTGTGAACTGTTGAACGTTCACTGACCGAGCAATAACCCTGTGAGGCCCACTGTAGGAATGCCTGGGAAGACAGAGATAAGAAGGAAACCATCTCCTGTGAACAAGGCCATGAAACCAATTATTTCAGGAAGAAAGATAAGAGGGAAACCATTTGCTGTAAACAAGGCTATATACCAATTATTTCTCCCAGATGAAAGAACTAGGGAGAGAACCTATAAAGCCATCGATCAGCCCAAGCTGACAATAACCGAACATATGGTTCCCTGGATAGTAGGAGAATTCTATTGGGTTAAAGAACCTATATGTAATCTATAATCGTTGTGATTGGCTTGTGTCCAGCCGTGATGGGCTGTGTAACTGTAGTAAACTGTTTTGTAACTGTTGTGAAACATATAAAGGTGCATGTAACTCTTTGTTCTGTGAAGAGAAACCTGGATACGGTCCTGAGTTTTTCCTTCCCGCTGAGCGTAATAAAAGCTGCTTCAGCATTGGAACCGACCCTGAGTGTTGAGTGATTCTTCTAAGAAAACACTAACGCTAACAATGGCGTAGTCGACGGGATTTCCCGGAGTCGCTGGACGCCCTTGGAAAAAAAAACCCGGGTGAGTATAAAAAACAATTTTTAAGTATAAAGGGTGCGGAAGGTGGAAGCTGGTTGATCGACATGAGGAGACGGTCTAATATCTCAAACGCCTAGCCTGAGCCTGAATTGAGAGGACTTTTGTCCCACGTGACGGCCAGGAACCAAGTAGGCGTAGGGAACACACTTAGACCGTGGGATCGTGATACCGAGAGACATCTTCCGGACTCAGTAGTGTAATTTGAAATACCCCGGGATAGAACCAAGCGGTGTACAGCGGCTAACGGAATCCAAACCTGTGAACAGGGTCGGACCAACAGGCTGAGCGGTGGTAGGTAGTCGTTAAGGATACGTAGAGCACTGCGGGAATTGCTTAAACGCGTTTTTAAGAATTGTATAAGTTTGTGCAACAGCAGAACTTGTGACCTGACAGTAGCCAAGAGACAGTTTACTACAAGTCGCGCTAGAAAGAAAGCGGACCTCTGAGAGTAGATTCCTAACGGTAGTAGTCCTACCCAGGAATGGCCATGAAAACAAGTAAACTCGAGTGGGGACCAGAAGGGTCGCTTACCCGCCACCTGGCGGAAAAACAAAAGAAGCTAATTGCAAAAATGATTAAAGCAGGGTGGAATCCTCAGGAATTAGTTATGTGAGGAATTATTTAGATAAAACTACGAATTCCCTGAAAGGTCATGGATCCAAAAATAGAGCCGGCCAAAACAAGAAGAGAGACTGTTGTAAATGTCTGATCGTTGAGTGAGAAGTGTCTGTGTGATTTTTGACTGCAGAATGAATTTTTTATGTTTTCATGTTCCGAAAGCCTGGTTGGAAGAGGAATGCAAGTGTCTGTTTATTTTAGAAACAGAGTGAAAGTCTTTTTTTAAACCCTTTGTAATGTTGTCCTGTATGTGGGAAGTTTTAAGACATTTAAGTTAGAAACGCAGGTGTGGATTTATTCGGATGATAAGTTACGGAGCTAGGAAAATAAACAAATAAAGAATAGGTTTGTTGAGCAAAATATTTATTTGACATGCTCACTTACTTGCCGAAAGAAAACATGCAATGATTGATTGGGTTGAAAGACATAAATTTAGTCTCGGAATGAGATAAAGAATGCTTTAAAAAAAAAGAGCTTCTAAAAAAAAAGTTTTAAATAAAGATTGAAATTACAACGTTTGAATTGGGATTTTGAGATATTCAGAGAAGGCACAGGAAATACTGAGGTGGATTTAAAAAAAAAAGAGAAAGATTAAATTAAATCTGATCAGGTCAAACTCCTGGGCAAGTGGCGAGCTATCTGCGAAGGTGTAAAAGGAACTTTTGGAAAATGTTAAAAAACAGCAAGCTTTAGTAATGACTTTGAAACTGGAGCATTTTGAGATAACGAAAGGCAGCACTCAAAAGCTGGACTCCATTCCAGTTATGGAGAAAAAGAAAAAGATAAAGACGCCACTTTGAAAGTAAACAAATTATTTTAAATTAACAACTTTATGGAGTTACGAACCCTCCGTGTAAAATACAAAACCTAATTTGAAGAAAGAAAAAAAAAGATGTAACAGACTAAATGGAAAAAGACATAACTTACTAAATACTAGTTGATGTTTGCTGTGAAAAAGACATTGGTTTAATTAGAAGAGAAAAAAAATTGGAATAAGTAAAAAAACACTCTACATGGATTCGAATTTTCAATTATGAAAAAGTTTCAATGTAGTTTGAAAAGATTTCCAAAATGTCCCGAACAGTCTAAACAAGCAGGAGGGTTTTGAAGATAACGAGGAGAAAGAGAGAAATAAAAAAAAAACAGAATTGAATTTCAGTAAACAAAATTGCTATTGTATGTGTGGTCTTGTTTTAAAACAATTAAAAAAAAAAATTCTTTGGCAAGTACTTGAATTAGAAGTTAAGAAAACATTGGAGTTTACTCTAATGATTTATGCTGTTTAACGGATTCCTAATTTCGAAGCCAGTTTTGAAGGCACAAAGACTTTTTTTTTTCAGATGATTACGTGAAGTCACGTAATGACATCAGGTCTTCTTACAAACCTGGAAAGGAGTTAACCCTTTCCATTGACAGCCGTTTTATACTGAACATTATTAATTTGGATTTCTTAATAGGGAAAAAAAAGACTCACCTAACAGAGGAAACAAAAATAAAAACAGAACTAGCTTATGTAATAATACTTGCCTGATACAATAAAGAAATAGATATTCAATAAAACAAATTGAAGAGTTAAAAGCTAAGATAAACAGGCTGGAAGAGATAACGGGACTAGACGGATAGTGCAGTGCGCAGCCATAGCACCATCACCTCTGGCAATAGAGCCAATGTACCCCACGGTGGGTAGGTGTAGTCCACAAACCCAACCTAACGGTAAAGCAGACAACGATGTTTGGAGGAATAGCTTTGGCCTTGGTCATAATAGGAGTTTGGGTAATATTTAAGTGGGTAAAGACACGGGCGCACGCCCTACAGATTCAGCTCGAAATGGTTCGATTATAACCTTGTCCTTCTGATTTTGCAGGGTGACAGGGACACTCGTAGAGCAAAAAAACTTAACCCCTGGTGACGACCAGGCCGTCTGTTTAAAATTACAGATAATACTTACCGGAATGGGAATACGAAAGGCGCTACTCGTAATATGGATAGCCCTGCGACATGCACGTACCCTGGGCAACACCGACGGACAGCAGAGCACGCTGGAAATAAACAACTATATGAACTATGGAGTCTTGTTTAATTTAACGGACGGAATGTGCATCCCAGCAGCCAAGGACTGGAGCAAGGACAGGACTTATTTTAATGCATGGTTACAAGTGAATCCTAATAAGAATCCTAATAAGAATAAGAGTATGTGTACAGTGCTCCACGGGTATAAGGAGCAGATGCATTAAACGGAGGGATGTCAAAGGGCCTGATGAATGTACTTTCGGCATAATTTGCGCGCCTCCGGGACAATCCCAGCAATCGGTCATCCGCAAGAAGGGAATGGGGCTGTGTGGGTATTACGAGGAGGCGGGGGCGGCTGCAATATAATTGTATGTATGTTTCTCACCCCCTCCGACACCGCGCCCCATAAGAATCACTACATTGCCCGAAGAACTGCCTTGTCCCATAACTACTAAGGGACCAGAAAATGGGATTGCAATGTACAACGAAGGGGAATTATTGTATGATAATGTTAAACATGAAATTGTGCCTGTTCTGATCAATATTTCAGGCATCCAGATGCCGGAATATTGTACCGAACAGTCAAGGAAGATGTACAATGTATTAAGTAAAGTCGTAATGCAGCAGGCTGCCGATGCCATGGGTGCCAGTAAGTTCCGGGGACAGGGGTTAGCACCCAGGGTGAAGAGGGAAATAGTAAATGATGTTGCTACCGTTTTCAATACAGGAACCTCCGTAGTGAACTCGATAGACACACAAGGGCTAAATGAGAAGGTAGAACAGCTTAAAGGGGTGATGAAGGGGTTATTGGAGAGGGTGGAGCAAAACCAGGAAGACCAGGCCAACCTAGGAAAGGAGGGTGCCGAAATCCAGTTGGATGGCATCTCAGTCCTGGAAGCTCACGCTAAAACCATCAATCACCTCATTGATAGAGAACAAGAAGATACAATAAAGCAAAGACAGGGGCAACTCTGTCATGCTTATGGTCTGTGGATGGTGGGACAGATCCGCCACAACCTCGACCAGATCCAACGCGGGGAAGTACCCGATTGGATAGACAGTTCACATTTGGCTCAGTTGGCGAACCAAAGGGGGACACTGGATAATTGTACTCTGAAGGGACTGACCCGAGTATACCCCGCAATTCCAGATTGCCAGATGGGTAGGACTACCGGGATAGGGATAGTCCTGTTGATCCCCATAGCAACGCCGGACTCAGGGCCGTTCCCCTTATACCAACTAGAGAATATCGGAGTAATACGGGAAAATGTCTCCATACGCTACTACCTAACCACCACCTCTGCCGTTCGTCGAAAGAACATACTTACTGGGATTTCCCTAGCAGATTGCAAGCAAAGGGGGGAAATCACAGTATGCCCTCACCCGGTGGGCCGAGGGGAACTAGACGAGTGCGGGTTTAACCGAACCAACGGGTGTGTACTAGAAATAGTGCCCGCACACATGCACTTCGCGAGGGCAGGCTACGGAGGGAGGGGAAGATACTGCGTCTCTACTACTGAGCGTTCATACCAGTATAATGACCTGCAGTGCCCTATACCGCAGCCAAACTTTTGCTTTACACCACTACGACCTGTCGCGATCGGGCAAGCGCATATCACCCAGGTTAGGCGCCGGAAGTCCGAAGTTATTGAAGTAACTGATCAGCTCCATGATCATTTGCAGGATTATGACGAGCCAGAGCAGGTCCCTATCCCACATCTAACCGAGGTATTACGGGAGTTGAGGCTCAGAGTGGGTCAATCTGTAAAACTCTATCACCAGCTACAAACTAAAATCAAAGAAGATACCGAGGTAACTTACAAAGTTAGAGTTGGTGGAGAAAGGTCTGGGACTGGGGAATAAATGTGAACATCCACCCATGGATTCGAATAATTTCACACACACTGGTCGGAATACAATTAATCTTAGCAATAACATGGGGCGTGATGGCCTGCCAGGTATGCAGGCACCACAAACGGCGGAAACGGACTAATCACCGTTCCCTGGATATTAAACAGGCCTGTTTGATAAGGGGACGGGAGGAGCTAGCCTTTGTTAATTTGATCTAAGCAACCGGGACTCCTGAAACCGCGTGACTGGCCAGCACGTTGAGGCAAGGAGTACCGGGCAGTGCACAAATATCAGATAAAGGCAGTACGGTCGGTTAAAAGGGGACTAGGACTAGTCCCTTTACCGAAAGGGGGGAATTGTTGTAGAGAGTAGAAATATATATAGACTTAGGCATTAGGCACCTGCTGGATATTTAAAACTCACATAAGCTTAAATGGACACACACATAAAATGGCTGCCCAGGCATTATGGGAAATCAGGTAGTCAAACTGTGAACTGTTGAACGTTCACTGACCGAGCAATAACCCTGTGAGGCCCACTGTACTAATGCCTGGGAAGGCAGAGATAAGAAGGAAACCATCTCCTGTGAACAAGGCCATGAAACCAATTATTTCAGGAAGAAAGATAAGAGGGAAACCATTTGCTGTAAACAAGGCTATATACCAATTATTTCTCCCAGATGAAAGAACTAGGGAGAGAACCTATAAAGCCATCGATCAGCACAAGCTGACAATAACCGAACATATGGTTCCCTGGATAGTAGGAGAATTCTATTGGGTTAAAGAACCTATATGTAATCTATAATCGTTGTGATTGGCTTGTGTCCAGCCGTGATGGGCTGTGTAACTGTAGTAAACTGTTTTGTAACTGTTGTGAAACATATAAAGGTACATGTAACTCTTTGTTCTGTGAAGAGAAACCTGGATACGGTCCTGAGTTTTTCCTTCCCGCTGAGCGTAATAAAAGCTGCTTCAGCATTGGAACCGACCCTGAGTGTTGAGTGATTCTTCTAAGAAAACACTAACGCTAACAGACACATTGATATAAACAGACACTGACACACTGATATAAACACACACTGATATAAACACACGCTGACACACTGATACAAACACAAACTGACACACTGATATAAACAGACACTGACACACTGATATAAACACACATTGATATAAACACACACTGACACACTGATATAAACACACACTGACACATTGATATAAACAGACACTGACACACTGATATAAACACACATTGATATAAACACACACTGACACACTGATATGAACATACACTGACACTGATATAAATACACAATGACTCACAGTTATAAACACACTCTCATATCAACATAAACTGACACTGCTATAAACACACGTGACACACTGATATAAACACATGCTGATACACTGATATAAACACATGCTGACACACTGACATAAACACACACTGACACTGATATAAACACACTGACACACTGATATAAACAGACACTGACACACTGATATAAACACACACTGACACTGATATAAAAACACACTGACACACTGATATAAATACATACTGATATAAACACACATTGATTCACTGATATAAACACACGTGTACACACTGATCTAAATACACATTGATACACTGATATCAACACACACTGCCACACTGATATAAACACACACTGACACACTGACATAAATACACACTGATATAAACACTCACTGACACACTGAAATAAACACACTTGCACTGATATAACACACACTAACACACTGATATAAACACACAGTGCCACACTGATATAAACACAAACTGACACTGATATAAACACAAACTGACACTGATATAAACACAAACTGACACACTGATATATACAGACACTGACACACAGTTATAAACACACGCTGAATAAGCTCACACTGAAACACTGATATAAATACACACTGATATAAACACACACTGACACACTGATATAAACACACACTGTCACACAGCCATAAACACAATCTGACACACTGATACAAACACACACTGACACACTGATATAAACACTCACTGACACACTGACATAAACACACACTGACACTGATATAAACACACTGACACACTGATATAAACAGACACTGACACACTGATATAAACAGACATCGACACACTGACATAAACACACACGGTCACACTGATATAAACACACACTGACACTGATATAAAAACACACTGACACACTGATATAAATACACATTGATACACTGATATCAACACACACTGCCACACTGATATAAACACACACTGACACACTGACATAAATACACACTGATATAAACACTCACTGACACACTGAAATAAACACACTTGCACTGATATAACACACACTAACACACTGATATAAACACACAGTGCCACACTGATATAAACACACACTGACACTGATAAAAACACTTGCTGACACACTGATTTAAACACACTTGCACTGATATAAACACACAGTGACACACTGATATAAACACACACTGACACTGATACAAACACAAACTGACACATTGATATAAACAGACAGTGACACACAGATATAAACACAGACTGATATAAACACACACTGATATAAACACACACTGACACTGATATAAAAACACACTGACACACTGATATAAATACATACTGATATAAACACACACTGATTCACTGATATAAACACACGTGTACACACTGATCTAAATACACATTGATACACTGATATCAACACACACTGCCACACTGATATAAACACAAACTGACACACTGATATAAACACACACTGACACTGATATAAATACACACCGACACACTGATATAAACACATCCTGACACTGATATAAACACAAACTGACACACTGATATATACAGACACTGACACACAGTTATAAACACACGCTGAATAAACTCACACTGAAACACTGATATAAATACACACTGATATAAACACACACTGACACACTGATATAAACACACACTGTCACACAGCCATAAACACAATCTGACACACTGATACAAACACACACTGACACACAGATAAAAACACAAACTGACACACAGATAAAAACACACGCTGACACACTGATACAAACACAAACTGACACACTGATATAAATACACACTGACATACTGATATAAACCTATACTGATATAAACACACACTGACACACTGATATAAACACACACTGACACACAGATAAAAACACACACTGATATAAACACACACTGACACACTGATATGAACAGACACTGACACTGATATGAATACACAATGACTCACAGTTATAAACACACTCTCATATCAACACAAACTGACACACTGATATAAACACATGCTGATACACTGGTATAAACACTCACTGACACACTGACATAAACACACACTGAAACTGATATGAACACACTGACACACTGATATAAACAGACACTGACACACTGATATAAACACACACTGACACACTGATATAAACACACGCTGACACACTGATACAAACACAAACTGACACACTGATATAAACAGACACTGACACACTGATATAAACACACATTGATATAAACACACACTGACACACTGATATAAACACACGCTGACACACTGATACAAACACAAACTGACACACTGATATAAACAGACACTGACACACTGATATAAACACACATTGATATAAACACACACTGACACACTGATATAAACACACACTGACACACTGATATAAACACACGCTGACACACTGATACAAACACAAACTGACACATTGATATAAACAGACACTGACACACTGATATAAACACACATTGATATAAACACACACTGACACACTGATATGAACAGACACTAACACTGATATAAATACACAATGACTCACAGTTATAAACACACTCTCATATCAACATAAACTGACACTGCTATAAACACACGTGACACACTGATATAAACACATGCTGATATAAACACACACTGACACACTGATATAAACACACGCTGACACACTGATACAAACACAAACTGACACACTGATATAAACAGACACTGACACACTGATATAAACACACATTGATATAAACACACACTGACACACTGATATGAACAGACACTAACACTGATATAAATACACAATGACTCACAGTTATAAACACACTCTCATATCAACATAAACTGACACTGATATAAACACATGCTGACACACTGACATAAACACACACTGACACTGATATAAACACACTGACACACTGATATAAACAGACACTGACACACTGATATAAACAGACATTGACACACTGATATAAACACACACGGACACACTGATATAAACACACACTGACACTGATATAAAAACACACTGACACACTGATATAAATACATACTGATATAAACACACACTGATTCACTGATATAAACACACGTGTACACACTGATCTAAATACACATTGATACACTGATATCAACACACACTGCCACACTGATATAAACACACACTGACACACTGATATAAATACACACTGATATAAACACAAACTGACACACTGATATAAACAGACACTGACACACTGATATAAACACACACTGGCACACTGATATAAACACACGCTGACACACTGATACAAACAGAAACTGACACACTGTTATAAACAGACACTGACACACTGATACAAACACACATTGATATAAACACACACTGACACACTGATATAAACACACACTGACACACTGATATAAACACACATTGATATAAACACACAGACACACTGATATGAACAGACACTGACACTGATATGAATACACAATGACTCACAGTTATAAACACACTCTCATATCAACACAAACTGACACACTGATATAAACACATGCAGATACACTGATATAAACACTCACTGACACACTGACATAAACACACACTGACACACTGATATAAACACACGCTGACACACTGATACAAACACAAACTGACACACTGATATAAACAGACACTAACACACTGATATAAACACACATTGATATAAACACACACTGACACACTGATATAAACAGACATTGACACACTGATATAAACACACACTGACACACTGATATAAACACACGCTGGCACATTGTATTAACACACGCTGACACACTGATACAAACACAAACTGACACACTGATATAAACAGACACTGACAGACTGATATAAACACACATTGGTATAAACACACACTGATATAAACACACACTGACACACTGATATAAACACACGCTGACACACTGATACAAACACACATTGACACACAGATAAAAACACACACTGACACACTGATATAAACACACACTGACACACTGATATAAACTTACACTGACATAAACACACACTGACACACTGACATAAACACACACTTTTATACTGATATAAATACACACTGATATAAACACTCACTGACACATTGATATAAACACACTGGCACTGATATAAATGCACAATGACACTGATATAAACACACACTGACACACTGATATAAACACAGACTGAAACAAGGATGTAAACACACACTGACACACTGATATAAACACATGCTGACACACTGATACAAACACAAACTGACACACTGATATAAACAGACACTGACACACTGATATAAACACACATTGATATAAACACACATTGACACACAGATAAAAACACACACTGACACACTGATATAAACACTCACTGACACACTGATATAAAAACACTGGCACTGATATAAATGCACAATGACACTGATTTAAACACACACTGACACACTGATTTAAACACACACTGATATAAACACAGACTGAAACAAGGATGTAAACACACACTGACACACAGATAAAAACACACGCTGACACACTGATACAAACACAAACTGACACACTGATATAAACAGACACTGACACACTGATATAAACACACACTGACATACTGATATAAACTTATACTGATATAAACACACACTGACACACTGATATAAACACACACTGACACACTGATATGAACAGACACTGACACTGATATAAATACACAATGACTCACAGTTATAAACACACTCTCATATCAACACAAACTGACACACTGATATAAACACACGCTGACACACTGATACAAACACAAACTGACACACTGATATAAACAGACACTGACACACTGATATAAACACACACTGACACACTGATATAAACACACGCTGACACACTGATACAAACACAAACTGACACACTGATATAAACAGACACTGACACACTGATATAAACACACATTGATATAAACACACACTGACACACTGATATAAACACACACTGACACATTGATATAAACAGACACGGACACACTGATATAAACACACATTGATATAAACACACACTGACACACTGATATGAACAGACACTGACACTGATATAAATACACAATGACTCACAGTTATAAACACACTCTCATATCAACATAAACTGACACTGCTATAAACACACGTGACACACTGATATAAACACATGCTGATACACTGATATAAACACATGCTGACACACTGACATAAACACACACTGACACTGATATAAACACACTGACACACTGATATAAACAGACACTGACACACTGATATAAACAGACATTGACACACTGACATAAACACACACGGACACACTGATATAAACACACACTGACACTGATATAAAAACACACTGACACACTGATATAAATACATACTGATATAAACACACATTGATTCACTGATATAAACACACGTGTACACACTGATCTAAATACACATTGATACACTGATATCAACACACACTGCCACACTGATATAAACACACACTGGCACACTGACATAAATACACACTGATATAAATACTCACTGACACACTGAAATAAACACACTTGCACTGATATAACACACACTAACACACTGATATAAACACACAGTGCCACACTGATATAAACACAAACTGACACTGATATAAACACAAACTGACACACTGATATATACAGACACTGACACACAGTTATAAACACACGCTGAATAAACTCACACTGAAACACTGATATAAATACACACTGATATAAACACACACTGACACACTGATATAAACACACACTGTCACACAGCCATAAACACAATCTGACACACTGATACAAACACACACTGACACACTGATATAAACACTCACTGACACACTGACATAAACACACACTGACACTGATATAAACACACTGACACACTGATATAAACAGACACTGACACACTGATATAAACAGACATTGACACACTGACATAAACACACACGGTCACACTGATATAAACACACACTGACACTGATATAAAAACACACTGACACACTGATATAAATACGTACTGATATAAACACACACTGATTCACTGATATAAACACACGTGTACACACTGATATAAACACACACTGACACTGATACAAACACAAACTGACACATTGATATAAACAGACAGTGACACACAGATATAAACACAGACTGATATAAACACACACTGATATCAACACACACTGACACTGATATAAAAACACACTGACACACTGATATAAATACATACTGATATAAACACACACTGATTCACTGATATAAACACACGTGTACACACTGATCTAAATACACATTGATACACTGATATCAACACACACTGCCACACTGATATAAACACAAACTGACACACTGATATAAACACACACTGACACTAATATAAATACACACCGACACTGATATAAATACACACCGACACACTGATATAAACACATTCTGACACTGATATAAACACAAACTGACACACTGATATATACAGACACTGACACACAGTTATAAACACACGCTGAATAAACTCACACTGAAACACTGATATAAATACACACTGATATAAACACACACTGACACACTGATATAAACACACACTGTCACACAGCCATAAACACAATCTGACACACTGATACAAACACACACTGACACACAGATAAAAACACACACTGACACACAGATAAAAACACACGCTGACACACTGATACAAACACAAACTGACACACTGATATAAATACACACTGACATACTGATATAAACTTATACTGATATAAACACACACTGACACACTGATATAAACACACACTGACACACAGATAAAAACACACACTGATATAAACACACACTGACACACTGATATGAACAGACACTGACACTGATATGAATACACAATGACTCACAGTTATAAACACACTCTCATATCAACACAAACTGACACACTGATATAAACACATGCTGATACACTGGTATAAACACTCACTGACACACTGACATAAACACACACTGAAACTGATATGAACACACTGACACACTGATATAAACAGACACTGACACACTGATATAAACACACACTGACACACTGATATAAACACACGCTGACACACTGATACAAACACAAACTGACACACTGATATAAACAGACACTGACACACTGATATAAACACACATTGATATAAACACACACTGACACACTGATATGAAAAGACACTGACACTGATATAAATACACAATGACTCACAGTTATAAACACACTCTCATATCAACATAAACTGACACTGCTATAAACACACGTGACACACTGATTTCAACACATGCTGATACACTGATATAAACACATGCTGACACACTGACATAAACACACACTGACACTGATATAAACACACTGACACACTGATATAAACAGACACTGACACACTGATATAAACAGACATTGACACACTGATATAAACACACACGGACACACTGATATAAACACACACTGACACTGATATAAAAACACACTGACACACTGATATAAATACATACTGATATAAACACACACTGATTCACTGATATAAACACACGTGTACACACTGATCTAAATACACATTGATACACTGATATCAACACACACTGCCACACTGATATAAACACACACTGACACACTGATATAAATACACACTGATATAAACACAAACTGACACACTGATATAAACAGACACTGACACACTGATATAAACACACACTGGCACACTGATATAAACACACGCTGACACACTGATACAAACAGAAACTGACACACTGTTATAAACAGACACTGACACACTGATACAAACACACATTGTTATAAACACACACTGACACACTAATATAAACACACACTGACACACTGATATAAACACACATTGATATAAACACACAGACACACTGATATGAACAGTCACTGACACTGATATAAATACACAATGACTCACAGTTATAAACACACTCTCATATCAACATAAACTGACACTGCTATAAACACACGTGACACACTGATATAAACACACACTTACACTGATATAAACACACTGACACACTGATATAAACACACACTTACACTGATATAAACAGACACTGACACACTGATACAAGCAGACATTGACACATTGATATAAACACACGCTGACACAATGATATAAACAGCCACTGACACACTGATATAAACAGACACTGACACACTGTTATAAACATACACTGACACACTGATATAAACACACGCTGACACACTGATACAAACACAAACTGACACACTGATATAAATAGACACTGACACACTGATATAAACACACACTGACACACTGATATAAACACACGATGGCACATTGTATTAACACACGCTGACACACTGATACAAACACAAACTGACACACTGATATAAACACACATTGATATAAACACACACTGACACACTGATATAAACACACACTGACACACTGATATAAACACATGCTGACACACTGATACAAACACAAACTGACACACTGATATAAACAGACACTGACACACTGATATAAACACACATTGATATAAACACACATTGACACACAGATAAAAACACACACTGACACACTGATATAAACACACACTGACACACTGATATAAACTTACACTGATATAAACACACACTGACACACTGACATAAACACACACTTTTATACTGATATAAATACACACTGATATAAACACTCACTGACACATTGATATAAACACACTGGCACTGATATAAATGCACAATGACACTGATATAAACACACACTGACACACTGATATAAACACAGACTGAAACAAGGATGTAAACACACACTTACACACTGATATAAACACATGCTGACACACTGATACAAACACAAACTGACACACTGATATAAACAGACACTGACACACTGATATAAACACACATTGATATAAACACACATTGACACACAGATAAAAACACTCACTGACACACTGATATAAACTTACACTGATATAAACACACACTGACACACTGATATAAACACACTGGCACTGATATAAACATACACAGACACCGATATAAACACACCCTGCCACACTGACATAAACACACACTTTTATACTGATATAAATACACACTGATATAAACACTCACTGACACATTGATATAAACACACTGGCACTGATATAAATGCACAATGACACTGATATAAACACACACTGACACACTGATATAAACACACACTGATATAAACGCACACTGACACACTGCTTTAAACACACACTGACACACTGATTTAAACACACACTGACACACTGATTTAAACACACACTGATATAAACACAGACTGAAACAAGGATGTAAACACACACTGACACACTGATATAAACACAGACTGAAACACTGATATAAACACACACGGACACACTGATATCAACACACACTGACACACTGATATAAACAGAAACTGATATAAACGCACACTGATACAACCACACAATGACACACTGATATAAACACACACGGACACACTGATATAAGTGCACACTGGCACACTGATCTAAACACACGCGGACACACTGATATAAGTGCACAGGGACACACTGATTTAAACACACTCTGACACACTGATATAAACACTCACTGACACACTGACATAAACACATGCTGACACACTGATATAAACACACACTTACACTGAAATATACAGACACTGAAACACTGATATAAACAGACATTGACACACTGATACAAAGACACACTGACACACTGAAATCAACACACACTGACGCACTGATATAAACACACACTGACACACTGATATAAACACACACTGACACTGATATAAATACACACCGACACACTGATATAAACACATCCTGACACTGATATAAACACAAACTGACACACTGATATATACAGACACTGACACACAGTTATAAACACACGCTGAATAAACTCACACTGAAACACTGATATAAATACACACTGATATAAACACACACTGACACACTGATATAAACACACACTGTCACACAGCCATAAACACAATCTGACACACTGATACAAACACACACTGACACACAGATAAAAACACACACTGACACACAGATAAAAACACACGCTGACACACTGATACAAACACAAACTGACACACTGATATAAACAGACACTGACACACTGATATAAACACACACTGACATACTGATATAAACTTATACTGATATAAACACACACTGACACACTGATATAAACACACACTGACACACAGATAAAAACACACACTGATATAAACACACACTGACACACTGATATGAACAGACACTGACACTGATATAAATACACAATGACTCACAGTTATAAACACACTCTCATATCAACACAAACTGACACACTGATATAAACACACGCTGACACACTGATACAAACACAAACTGACACACTGATATAAACAGACACTGACACACTGATATAAACACACACTGACACACTGATATAAACACACGCTGACACACTGATACAAACACAAACTGACACACTGATATAAACAGACACTGACACACTGATATAAACACACACTGACACACTGATATAAACACACGCTGACACACTGATACAAACACAAACTGACACACTGATATAAACAGACACTGACACACTGATATAAACACACATTGATATAAACACACACTGACACACTGATATAAACACACACTGACACATTGATATAAACAGACACTGACACACTGATATAAACACACATTGATATAAACACACACTGACACACTGATATGAACAGACACTGACACTGATATAAATACACAATGACTCACAGTTATAAACACACTCTCCTATCAACATAAACTGACACTGCTATAAACACACGTGACACACTGATATAAACACATGCTGATACACTGATATAAACACATGCTGACACACTGACATAAACACACACTGACACTGATATAAACATACTGACACACTGATATAAACAGACACTGACACACTGATATAAACAGACATTGACACACTGACATAAACACACACGGACACACTGACATAAACACACACTGACACTGATATAAACACACACTGACACACTGATATGAACAGACACTGACACGCATATAAATACACAATGACTCACAGTTATAAACACACTCTCATATCAACACAAACTGACACACTGCTATAAACACACGCTGACACACTGGTATAAACACAAACTGACACACTGATATAAACAGACACTGACACACTGATATAAACAGACATTGACACACTGATATAAACACACACGGACACACTGATATAAACACACACTGACACTTATATAAAAACACACTGACACACTGATATAAATACATACTGATATAAACACACACTGATTCACTGATATAAACACACGTGTACACACTGATCTAAATACACATTGATACACTGATATCAACACACACTGCCACACTGATATAAACACACACTGACACACTGATATAAATACACACTGATATAAACACTCACTGACACACTGAAATAAACACACTTGCAATGATATAACACACACTAACACACTGATATAAACACACAGTGCCACACTGATATAAACACACACTGACACTGATACAAACACTCGCTGACACACTGATTTAAACACACTTGCACTGATATAAACACACACTGACATTGATACAAACACAAACTGACACATTGATATAAACAGACAGTGACACACAGATATAAACACAGACTGATATAAACACACACTGACACACTGATACAGACACTGACACACAGATATAAACACACTGATATAAACACACTCGAATATCAACACAAACTGACACACTGATATAAACAGACAGCGACACACTGATATAAATACACACCTCTATAAACACACACTGACACTTTGACATAAACACACACTGACACACCTATATAAACACACTGATATAAACACACACTGATACACT
This sequence comes from Pristiophorus japonicus, assembly GCF_044704955.1. Taxonomy (NCBI): domain Eukaryota; kingdom Metazoa; phylum Chordata; class Chondrichthyes; family Pristiophoridae; genus Pristiophorus; species Pristiophorus japonicus. The sequence continues at coordinate 12,096,389 of NC_092002.1, forward strand.
GATATAAACGCACGGGGACACACTGTCATAAACACACACTGATACACTGATACAAACACACACTGCCACACTGATATAATCTCACACTAACACAGAGGTAAACACACAAAGATACTGATGTAAACACACTGATATAAACAGTGATGTAAACAAACACATTGACTCTGGATCAGTTCCTATAGAGTGGAGGGTAGCCAATGTAACCCCACTTTTTAAAAAAGGAGGGAGAGAGAAAACAGGGAATTATAGACCGGTCAGCCTGACATCGGTAGTGGGTAAAATGATGGAATCAATTATTAAGGATGTCATAGCAGTGCATTTGGAAAGAGGTGACATGATAGGTCCAAGTCAGCATGGATTTGTGAAAGGGAAATCATGCTTGACAAATCTTCTGGAATTTTTTGAGGATGTTTCCAGTAGAGTGGACAAGGGAGAACCAGTTGATGTGGTATATTTGGACTTTCAGAAGGCGTTCGACAAGGTCCCACACAAGAGATTGATGTGCAAAGTTAGAGCACATGGGATTGGGGGTAGTGTGCTGACATGGATTGAGAACTGGTTGTCAGACAGGAAGCAAAGAGTAGGAGTAAATGGGTACTTTTCAGAATGGCAGGCAGTGACTAGTGGGGTACCGCAAGGTTCTGTGCTGGGGCCCCAGCTGTTTACATTGTACATTAAGAATTTAGACGAGGGGATTAAATGTAGTATCTCCAAATTTGCGGATGACACTAAGTTGGGTGGCAGTGTGAGCTGCGAGGAGGATGCTGTGAGGCTGCAGAGCGACTTGGATAGGTTAGGTGAGTGGGCAAATGCATGGCAGATGAAGTATAATGTGGATAAATGTGAGGTTATCCACTTTGGTGGTAAAAACAGAGAGACAGACTATTAGCTAAATGGTGACAGATTAGGAAAAGGGGAGGTGCAACGAGACCTGAGTGTCGGGGTACATCAGTCATTGAAGGTTGGCATGCAGGTACAGCAGGCGGTTAAGAAAGCAAATGGCATGTTGGCCTTCATAGCAAGGGGATTTGAGTACAGGGGCAGGGAGGTGTTGCTACAGTTGTACAGGGCATTGGTGAGGCCATACCTGGAGTATTGTGTACAGTTTTGTTCTCCTAACCTGAGGAAGGACATTCTTGCTATTGAGGGAGTGCAGCGAAGGTTCACCAGACTGATTCCCGGGATGGCGGGACTGACCTATCAAGAAAGACTGGATCAACTGGGCTTGTATTCACTGGAGTTCAGAAGAATGAGAGGGGACCTCATAGAAACATTTAAAATTCTGACGGGGTTAGACAGGTTAGATGCAGGAAGAATGTTCCCAATGTTGGGGAAGTCCAGAACCAGAGGTCACAGTCTAAGGATAAGGGGTAAGCCATTTAGGACCGAGATGCGGAGGAACTTCTTCACCCAGAGAGTGGTGAATCTGTGGAATTCTCTACCACAGAAAGTTGTTGAGGCCAATTCACTAAATATATTCAAAAAGGAGTTAGATGAGGTCCTTACTACTAGGGGGATCAAGGGGTATGGCGAGAAAGCAGGAATGGGGTACTGAAGTTGAATGTTCAGCCATGAACTCATTGAATGGCGGTGCAGGCTAGAAGGGCCGAATGGCCGACTTCTGCACCTATTTTCTATGTTTCTATGTTTCTATGACACTGATGTAAACACACATTGCCACAATGATATAAACACACACTGATATAAACACATACTGACACACTGATATAAACACACACTGTCATAAACACACACTGATATAAACACACACTGATACACTGATACAAACACACACTGCCACACTGATATAATCTCACACTGATACACTGATATTTACACACACTGACACAGAGATAAACACACAATGACACTGATGTAAACACACACTGACAGACCGATAAAAACACACACAGATATAAAAACACACTGATATAGACTGATATAAACACACGCGGACACACTGATATAAAAACACACTGATATAAACGCACACTGACACACTGATATAAACACATACTAACACACTGATAAGAACACACTTGCACTGGTTTAAACACACACTGACACTGATATAAAAACAAACTGATATAAACACACGCTGACACACTGATATAAACCCACACTGACACACTGATATAAACACACTTGCACTGGTTTAAACACACGCTGACACACTGATATAAACACACACTGACACACTGATATAAACACACACTGACACTGATATAAACACACACTGACACACTAATGTAAACACACACTGATATAAACACACACCAATATAAACACACAGTGACACACTAATATAACCACACACTGATTATAAACACACACTGATTCCCTGGTATAAACACACACCAATATAAACACACAATAGCGCACTAATATAAACACACACTGATACAAACACATACTGACACACTGATATAAACACACGCTGACACACTGATAAAAACACATACTGACACACTGATATAAAAACACAGTGACACCGATATAAACACACACTGACACACTGATATAAAAACAGGCCGATATAAACACACACTGACATACTGATATAAACACACACTGATATAAATACACAACAATATAAACACACACTGCAGCACTGATATAAACACACACTGATATAAACACACACTACCACACTGATATAAACACACACTGCCACACTGATATAAACACACACTGATACACTGATATAAACACACACAGACACTGATATAAACATATACTGACACACTGATATAAACAGACACTGACACACAGTTTTCAACACACTCTGATATATAGACAAAGTGACACATTGATATAAGCAGACAGGGAAACACTGATATTAACCCACATTGATATAAACACTCTTTGAAAAACTGATGTAAATACACACTGACACACTGCTATAAACACACACTGCCACACTGATATAAACACACACTGACACACTGATATACACATACACTGATATAAACACAAACTGACACACTGATATAAACACACACTGATACTGATATAAACACAAACTGATATAAACACACACTGATATAAACACACACTGACACACTGATATACACATACACTGATATAAAAACACACTGACACACTGATATAAACACACACTGATATAATCACAAACTGACACACTGATATAAACACACACTGATACTGATATAAACACAAACTGATATAAACACACACTGATATAAACACACACTGACACACTGATATAAAAACACACTGACACACTGATATAAACACACACTGATATAAACACACACTGACACATTGATATAAACATACACTGACACTGATATAAACACACACTGATATAATTACAGACTGAAACACTGATGTAAACACACACTGACACACTGATATAAACACACACTGACACTGCTATAAGCGCACACTGACACACTGATATAAACACACACTGATGTAAACACACACTGACATACTGCTATAAAACACATTGCAACTGATGTATACACAAACTGATATAAACACAAACTGACACACTAATATAAACACACACTGACGCACTTATATCAACACAAACTGACACCGATATAAACACACATTGCCACACTGATATAAACAGACACTGGCACACTGATATAAACGCACACTGATCTAAGCACACGCTGAAACACTGATATAAACACTCACTGACACACCGATATAAACACACACTGACACACTGATATAAAAACAGGCCGATATAAACACACACTGACATACTGATATAAACACACACTGATATAAATACACAACAATATAAACACACACTGCAGCACTGATATAAACACGCACTGATATAAACACACACTGACGCACTGATATAAACACACACTGACACACTGATATAAACACACACTGACACTGATATAAATACACACCGACACACTGATATAAACACATCCTGACACTGATATAAACACAAACTGACACACTGATATATACAGACACTGACACACAGTTATAAACACACTCTGAATAAACTCACACTGAAACACTGATATAAATACACACTGATATAAACACACACTGACACACTGATATAAACACACTGGCAGTGATATAAACATACACAGACACTGACATAAACACACCCTGCCACACTGACATAAACACACACTTTTATACTGATATAAATACACACTGATATAAACACTCACTGACACATTGATATAAACACACTGGCACTGATATAAATGCACAATGACACTGATATAAACACACACTGACACACTGATATAAACACACACTGATATAAACGCACACTGACACACTGCTTTAAACACACACTGACACATTGATTTAAACACACACTGGCACACTGATTTAAACACACACTGATATAAACACAGACTGAAACACTGATATAAACACACACGGACACACTGATATCAACACACACTGACACACTGATATAAACAGACACTGATATAAACGCACACTGATACAACCACACACTGACATAAACACACACGGACACACTGATATAAGTGCACACTGACACACTGATATAAACCTTCACTGACACACTGACATAAACACACACTGACACTGATATAAACACACACTGACACACTGATATGAACAGACACTGACACACTAATATAAACACAAACTGACACACTAATATAAACACACGCTGACACACTAATATAAACACAAACTGACACACTGATATAAACAGACACTGACACACTGATATAAACAGACATTGACACACTGATATAAACACACATGGACACACTGATATAAACACACACTGACACTGATATAAAAACACACTGACACACTGATATAAATACATACTGATATAAACACACACTGATTCACTGATATAAACACATGTGTACACACTGATCTAAATACACATTGATACACTGATATCAACACACACTGCCACACTGATATAAACACACACTGACACACTGATATAAATACACACTGATATAAACACTCACTGACACACTGAAATAAACACACTTGCAATGATATAACACACACTAACACACTGATATAAACACACAGTGCCACACTGATATAAACACACACTGACACTGATACAAACACTCGCTGACACACTGATTTAAACACACTTGCACTGATATAAACACACAGTGACACACTGATATAAACACACACTGACACTGATACAAACACAAACTGACATATTGATATAAACAGACAGTGACACGCAGATATAAACACAGACTGATATAAACACACACTGACACACTGATACAGACACTGACACACAGATATAAACACACTCTAATATCAACACAAACTGACACACTGATATAAACAGACAGCGATACACTGATATAAATACACACCTATATAAACACACACTGACACTCTGACATAAACACACACTGACACACCTATATCAACACACTGATATAAACACACACTGATACACTGATATAAACGCACGGGGACACACTGTCATAAACACACACTGATACACTGATACAAACACACACTGCCACACTGATATAATCTCACACTAACACAGAGTTAAACACACAATGATACTGATGTAAACACACAATGACACTGATATAAACACACATTGCCACAATGATATAAACACACACTGATATGAACACATACTGACACACTGATATAAACACACACTGTCATAAACACACACTGATATAAACACACACTGATACACTGATACAAACACACACTGCCACACTGATATAATCTCACACTGATACACTGATATAAACACACACTGACACAGAGATAAACACACAATGACACTGATGTAAACACATACTGACAGACCGATAAAAACACACACAGATATAAAAACACACTGATATAGACTGATATAAACACACGCGGACACACTGATATAAAAACACACTGATATAAACGCACACTGACACACTGATATAAACACATACTGACACACTGATAAGAACACACTTGCACTGGTTCAAACACACTTGCACTGGTTTAAACACACACTGACACTGATATAAACACACACTGACACACTGATATAAACACACTGGCACTGATACAAACACAAACTGAGACATTGATATAAACAGACAATGACACACAGATATAAACACAGACTGATATAAACACACACTGACACACAGATACAGACACTGACACACAGCTATAAACACACTCTAATATCAACACAAACTGACACACTGATATAAACAGACAGCGACACACAGATATAAACCCACACTTATATAAACACACACTGAAACACTGATATAAATACACACCTATATAAACACACACTGACACTCTGACATAAACACACACTGACACACCTATATAAACACACTGATATAAACACATACTGACACACTGATATAAACACACACTGTCATAAACACACACTGATATAAACATACACTGATACAAACACACACTGCCACACTGATATAATCTCACACTGCTACACTGATATAAACACACACTGACACTGAGATAAACACACAATGACACTGATGTAAACACACACTGACAGACCGATAAAAACACACACAGATATAAAAACACACTGACATAGACTGATATAAACACACGCGGACACACTGATATAAAAACACTCTGACGCACTGATATAAACACATACTGACACACTGATATAAACACTCACTGACACACTGATATAAACACACACTGACACACTGATATAAATACACAGTGACACTGATATAAACACTCACTGACACACTGATAACAACACATACTGACACACTGATATAAACACACTTGCACTGGTTTAAACACACACTGACACTGATATAAACACACACTGATATAAACACACACTGACACACTGATATAAACATGCACTGACACGCTGATATAAACACACACTGATATAAACACACACTGACACACTGATATAAACACACTGGCACTGATATAAACATACACATACACCGATATAAACACACTCTACCACACTGACATAAACACACACTTTTATACTGATCTAAATACACACTGATATAAACACTCACTGACACATTGATATAAACACACTGGCACTGATATAAATGCACACTGACACTGATATAAACACACACTGATATAAACACACAATGACACACTGATATAAACACACACTGATACACTGATATAAACACACACTGACACACTGAAGTAAACACTCACTGATATAAACACACACGGACACACTGATTTAAACACACACTGACACACTGATATCAACACACACTGACGCACTGATATCAACACACACTGATGCACTAATATAAACACACACTGACACACTGATATAAACAGACACTGATATAAACGCACACTGATACAACCACACATTGACACACTGATATAAACACACACGGACACACTGATATAAGTGCACACTGAAACACTGATATAAACACACACGGACACACTGATATAAGTGCACAGGGATACAGTGATTTAAACACACACTGACACACTGATATAAACACTCACTGACACACTGACATAAACACACACTTACACTGATATAAACACACACTGACACACTGATATAAACACACACTGACGCACTGATATAAACACACTGATATAAACACACACTGACACTGATATAAACATACACAGACACACTGATATAAACAGACAATGACACAATGATATAAACACACTCTGATATCAACACAAACTGACATACTGATATGAACACACACTGACACACTGATATAAACACACACTGACACACTAATGTAAACACACACTGATATAAACACACACCAATATAAACACTCAGTGACACACTAATATAAACACACACTGATTATAAACACACACTGATTCACTGGTATAAACACACACCAATATAAACACACAATGGCGCACTGATATAAACACACACTGATACAAACACATACTGACACACTGATATAAACACACGCTGACACACTGATAAAAACACATACTGACACACTGATATAAAAACACAGTGACACCGATATAAACACACACTGACACACTGATATAAAAACAGGCCGATATAAACACACACTGACATACTGATATAAACACACACTGATATAAATACACAACAATATAAACACACACTGCAGCACTGATATAAACACGCACTGATATAAACACACACTGCCACACTGATATAAACACACACTGACACACTGATATGAACACACACTGATATAAACACACACTGATACACTGATATAAACACACACAGACACTGATATAAACATATACTGACACTGATATAAACAGACACTGACACACAGTTTTCAACACACTCTGATATATAGACAAAGTGACACATTGATATAAGCAGACAGGGAAACACTGATATTAACCCACATTGATATAAACACTCTTTGAAAAACTGATGTAAATACACACTGACAACTGCTATAAACACACACTGACATATTGACATAAACAGACACTGACACACCGCTATAAACACACACTGCCACACTGATATAAACACACACATATAAATACACACTGACAAACTCATATAAACACACACTGATATAAACACACACGGACACTGATATAAACACACACTGACACAATGAAAAACTATACACTGACACTGATATAAACACACACTGACACACTGATATATACATACACTGACATAAACACAAACTGACACACTGATATAAACACACACTGATACTGATATAAACACAAACTGATATAAACACACACTGATATAAACACACACACACACTAATATAAAAACACACTGACACACTAATATAAACACACACTGATATAATCACAAACTGACACACTGATATAAACACACACTGATACTGATACAAACACAAACTAACACACTTCTACAAACACACTGACAAACTGATATAAACACACACTGATATAAACACACACTGACACATTGATATAAACATACACTGACACTGATATAAACACACACTGATATAATTACAGACTGAAACACTGATGTAAACACACACTGACACACTGATATAAACACACACTGACACTGCTATAAGCGCACACTGACACACTGATATAAACACACACTGATGTAAACACACACTGACATACTGCTATAAAACACATTGCAACTGATGTATACACAAACTGATATAAACACAAACTGACACACTAATATAAACACACACTGACACACTTATATCAACACAAACTGACACCGATATAAACACACATTGCCACACTGATATAAACAGACACTGGCACACTGATATAAATGCACACTGATCTAAGCACACGCTGAAACACTGATATAAACACTCACTGACACACTGATATAAACACACACCGGCACACTGATATGAACACACACTGAAAGAAACACACACTGATGCACTGATATAAATACACGCCGACACACTGATATACAAACATACTGACACAGTAATATAAACACAGACTGACACACTGATATAAACACACACTGACACTGATATAAACACAAACTGATATAAACACACACTGATATAAACACACACTGACACACTGATATAAAAACACACTGACACACTAATATTAACACACACTGATATAAACACAAACTGACACACTGATATAAACACACACTGATACTGATACAAACACAAACTGACACACTTATACAAACACACTGACAAACTGATATAAACACACACTGATATAAACACACACTGACACATTGATATAAATATACACTGACACTGATATAAACACACACTGATACACTGATATAAACACACACTGATGTAAACACACACTGCCACACTGATATAAACACACACTGACACACTGATATAAATACACACTGATATAAACACTCGCTGACACACTGATTTAAACACACTTGCACTGATATAACACACACTGACACACTGATATAAACACACAGTGCCACACTGATATAAACACACACTGACACTGATACAAACACAAACTGACACATTGATATAAACAGACAGTGACACACAGATATAAACACAGACTGATATAAACACACACTGACACACTGATACAGACACTGACACACAGATATAAACACACTCTAATATCAACACAAACTGACACACTGATATAAACAGACAGCGACACACTGATATAAACCCACACTTATATAAACACACACTGAAACACTGATATAAATACACACTGACACACCGATATAAACACACTGATATAAACACATACTGACACACTGATATCAACACACACTGTCATAAACACACACTGATATAAACACACACTGATACACTGATACAAATACACACTGCCACACTGATATAATCTCACACTGATACACTGATATAAACACACACTGACACTGAGATAAACACACAATGACACTGATGTAAACACACACTGACAGACCGATAAAAACACACACAGATATAAAAACACACTGATATAGACTGATATAAACACACGCGGACACACTGATATAAAAACACACTGATATAAACGCACACTGACGCACTGATATAAACACATACTGACACACTGATAAGAACACACTTGCACTGGTTTAAACACACACTGACACACTGATATAAACACACACTAATATAAACACACACTGACACACTGATATAAACATGCACTGACACGCTGATATAAACACACACTGATATAAACACCCGCTGATACACTGAAAGAAACAGACACTGATACTGATATAAACACACACTGACACACTGATATAAACACACTGGCACTGATATAAACATACACAGACACCGATATAAACACACCCTGCCACACTGACATAAACACACACTTTTATACTGATATAAATACACACTGATATAAACACTCACTGACACATTGATATGAACACACTGGCACTGATATAAATGCACACTGACACTGATATAAACACACACTGACACACTGATATAAACACACACTGACACACTGATATAAACAGACACTGACACGCTGATATAAACACACACTGATATAAACACCCGCTGATACACTGAAAGAAACAGACACTGATACTGATATAAACACACACTGACACACTGATATAAACACACACTGACACACTGATATAAACAGACACTGACACACTGATATAAACACACACGGACACATTGATATAAACACACACTGACACTTTTATACTGATATAAATACACACTGATATAAACACTCACTGACACATTGATATAAACACACTGGCACTGATATAAATGCACACTGACACTGATATAAACACACACTGACGCACTGATATAAATACATACTGATATAAATACTCACTGACACACTGATATAAACACACTTGCACTGATATAACACACACTGACACACTGATATAAACACACAGTGCCACACTGATATAAACACACACTGACACTGATACAAACACAAACTGACACATTGATATAAACAGACAGTGACACACAGATATAAACACAGACTGATATAAACACACACTGACACACTGATATAAACACACTGGCACTGATATAAACATACACAGACACCGATATAAATACACACTGCCCCACTAATATAAACACAGACTGACACACTGATATAAACACACACTGAAATAAACACACACTGACTCACTGATATAAACACACACTGACATAAACACACATTGACCCACTGATATAAACACACACCGATACAAACACACACTGACACACTGATATAAACACACACTGATATAAACACACACTGACACAACGATATAAACACACACTGATAAAAACAACGCACTGACACACTGATACCAACACACAGTGACACACTGATATAAACACACACTGACACGCTGAAAAACACAAACTGATGCACTGATATAAACACACACTGATATAAACACACACTGACACACTGATATAAACACACACTGACACACTGATATAAACAGACACTGACACGCTGATATAAACACACACTGATATAAACACCCGCTGATACACTGAAAGAAACAGACACTGATACTGATATAAACACACACTGACGCACTGATATAAATACATACTGATATAAATACTCACTGACACACTGATATAAACACACTTGCACTGATATAACACAGACTGACACACTGATATAAACACACACTGACGCACTGATATAAATACATACTGATATAAATACTCACTGACACACTGATATAAACACACTTGCACTGATATAACACACACTGACACACTGATATAAACACACACTGACGCACTGATATAAATACATACTGATATAAATACTCACTGACACACTGATATAAACACACTTGCACTGATATAACACACACTGACACACTGATATAAACACACACTGACACACTGATATAAACAGACACTGACACACTGATATAAACACACACGGACACATTGATATAAACACACACTGACACTTTTATACTGATATAAATACACACTGATATAAACACTCACTGACACATTGATATAAACACACTGGCACTGATATAAATGCACACTGACACTGATATAAACACACACTGACACTGATACAAACACAAACTGACACATTGATATAAACAGACAGTGACACACAGATATAAACACAGACTGATATAAACACACACTGACACACTGATATAAACACACTGGCACTGATATAAACATACACAGACACCGATATAAATACACACTGCCCCACTAATATAAACACAGACTGACACACTGATATAAACACACACTGACACACTGATATAAACAACCTGACACACTGATATAAACACACACTGACACACTGATATAAACACACACTGAAATAAACACACACTGACTCACTGATATAAACACACACTGACATAAACACACATTGACCCACTGATATAAACACACACCGATACAAACACACACTGACACACTGATATAAACACACACTGATATAAACACACACTGACACAACGATATAAACACACACTGATAAAAACAACGCACTGACACACTGATACCAACACACAGTGACACACTGATATAAACACACACTGACACGCTGAAAAACACAAACTGATGCACTGATATAAACACACACTGATATAAACACACACTGACACTGATATAAACACACACTTACACTGATATAAACACACACTGACACACTGATATAAACACACACCGATATAAACAGTAGGACCTAAATTAAAAAGTAGGACCTCAAAAGTAGTAATCTCTGGATTGCTACCAGTGTCACGTGCTAGTCAGAGTAGGAATCGCAGGATAACTCAGATGAAAATGTGGCTCGAGCAGTGGTGCAGCAGGGAGGGATTCAAATTCCTGGGGCATTGGAACCGGTTCTGGGGGAAGTGGTACAAACCGGACGGTCTGCACCTGGGCAGGACCGGAACCAATGTCCGAGGAGGAGTGTTTGCTCGTGCTGTTGGGGAGGAGTTAAATTAATATGGCAGGAGGATGGGAACCAATGCAGGGAGACAGAGGGAAACAAAATGGAGACAGAAGCAAAAGACATAAAGGAGATGAGTAAAAGTGGAGGGTAGAGAAACCCAAGGCAAAAAACAAAAAGGGCAGCAAAATGCTAAAGGGTTAAAGTGTAATAAAAAAGCAAGCATGAAAGCTCGGTGCCTCAATGCGAGGAGTATTCGGAACACAGGAGAGGGCTCTGAGCTAGTTCGAGTGGGTGAGAGCTCAGATGAACAGGGCCCCAAGAAAGAATGCAAAAGGAAGGAGGCAACAGAGCAGAGTAGCACTGGGGTAAGTGTAAACCACAAGGTGATAGGAATGGACAATATGTATGAATATAAAGGGGCTGTAGGAGGGGTCAAAACTAAAAATCATGGTTTAAAAACTAGTATTAAAACACTCTACCTAAACGCACGCAGCATTCGAAATAAAGTAAATGAGTTGACGGCACAAATCATTACAAATGGGTATGATTTGGTGGCCATTACAGAAATGTGGTTGCAGGGTGGCCAAGACTGGGAATTAAACATACAGGGGTATCTGACAATTCGGAAAGATAGACAAGAAGGGAAAGGAGGTGGGGTAGCTCTGTTAATAAAGGATGATATCAGGGCAGTTTAGAGAGATGACATTGGCTCTAATGAACAAAATGTTGAATCATTGTGGGTGGAGATTAGAGATAGTAAGGGGAAAAAGTCACTGGTGGGCGTAGTTTATAGGCCCCCAAATAATAACTTCACGGTGGGGCGGGCAATAATCAAGGGAATAATGGAGGCATGTGAAAAAGGAACAGCAGTAATCATGGGGGATTTTAACCTACATATCGATTGGTCAAATCAAATCGCACGGGGTAGCCTTGAGGAGGAATTCATAGAATGCATACGGGATTGTTTCTTAGAACAGTATGTTGCAGAATCTACAAGGGAGCAAGCTATTTTAGATCTAGTCCTGTGTAATGAGACAGGAATAATAAATGATCTCCTAGTAAAAGATCCTCTCGGAATGAGTGATCACAGTATGGTTGAATTTGTAGTACAGATTGGGGGTGAGGAAGTAGTGTTTCAAATGAACGTACTATGCTTAAACAAAGGGGACTACAGTGGGATGAGGGCAGAGTTGGCTAAAGTAGACTGGAAACACAGACTAAACGGTGGCACAATTGAGGAACAGTGGAGGACTTTTAAGGAGCTCTTTCATAGTGCTCAACAAAAATATATTCCAGTGAAAAAGAAGGGCGGTAAGAGAAGGGATAACCAGCCGTGGATAACCAAGGAAATAAAGGAGAGTATCAAATTAAAAACCAATGCGTATAAGGTGACCAAGGTTAGTGGGTAACTAGAAGATTTTGAAAATTTTAAATGACAGCAAAGAATGACGAAGAAAGCAATAAAGAAAGGAAAGATAGATTACGAAAGTAAACTTGCGCATAACATAAAAACGGATAGTAAAAGCTTTTACCGATATATAAAACAGAAAAGAGTGACTAAAGTAAATGTTGGTTCCTTAGAAGATGAGAAGGGGGATTTAACAATGGGAAATGTGGAAATGGCTGAGACCTTAAACAATTATTTTGCTTCGGTCTTCACAGTGGAAGACACAAAAACCATGCCATAAATTGCTGGTCACGGGAATGTGGGAAGGGAGGACCTTGAGATAATCACTATCACGAGCGGGGTAGTGCTGGACAGGCTAATGGGACTCAAGGTAGACAAGTCCCCTGGTCCTAATGAAATGCATCCCAGGGTATTAAAAGAGATGGCAGAAGTTATAGCAGATGCATTCGTTATAATCTACCAAAATTCTCTGGACTCTGGGAAGGTACCAGCGGATTGGAGAGCAGCTAATGTAACGCCTGTTTAAAAAAGGGGGCAGGCAAAGGGCAGGTAACTATAGGCCGGTTAGTTTAACATCTGAAGTGGGGAAAATGCTTGAAACTATCATTAAGGAAGAAATAGCGGGACATCTGGATAGGAATAGTGCAATCAAGCAGACGCAGTATGGATTCATGTAAGGGAAATCATGTTTAACTAACTTACTGGAATTCTTTGAGGATATAACGAGCATGGTGGATACAGGTGTACCGATGGATGTGGTGTATTTAGATTTCCAAAAGGCATTCGATAAGGTGCCACACACTGACACACTGATATAAACACACAGTGACACACTGATATAAACACTCACTGACACACTGATATAAACACACAGTGATATAAACACTCACTGACACACTGATATAAACACACACTGACACACAGATATAAACACACACTGATATAAACACTCACTGACACACTGATATAAACACACACTGACACACTGATATAAACACACACTGACTCTGATATAAAAACACAATGACACACTGATATAAACACACACTGACACACTGATATAAACACACACTGACACACGAATATAAACACACACTGACACCGATATAAACACACAGTGACACACTGATACAAACACACAATATAAAAATACACTGACACACTGATATAAACACACACTGACACACAGATATAAACACACAGTAACACACTGATTCAAACACACACTAATGCACTGATATAAACACACACTGATATAAACACACACTGACACACTGATGTAAAGACACACTGACACACTCATATAAACACACACTGACACTGATATAAACACCCACCGACCCACTGATATAAACACACAATGATATAAACACACACTGACACTCTGGTTTAAATACATACTGATATAAACACACACCGATATAAACACACACTGACACACTGATATAAACACAGACTGACACACGGATATCAACACACAGTGACACACTGATATAAACGCACACTGATATAATCACACAGAAACTGATATAAACACATACTGACACTTATATAAGCACTAACTTACACTTCTATAAACACACACTGACACACTGATATACACAGACACTGACACTGATATAAATACACAGACACACTGATTTAAACGCAGACTGACACACTGATATAAACACACAGTGACACACTGATATAAACACTCACTGACACACTGATATAAACACACACTGACACACTGATATAAATACACACTGACACACTGATATAAACACACACTGACTCTGATATAAAAACACAATGACACACTGATATAAACACACACTGACACACTGATATAAACACACACTGACACTGATATAAATACACACTGACACACTGATATAAACACAAACTGATGCACTGATATAAACACAGACTTATATAAACACACACTGACACACTCATATAAACACAAACTGACACTGATATAAACACACACTGATACTAATATAAACACTCAGTGACACACTGATATAAACACACACTGAGGCACTGATATAAACACACGCTGATATAAACACACATTGACACACTGATATAAACACACACTGACACTCAGAGAGAACCACACGCGGACACACTGATATAAACACAAACTGAAGCACTGATATAAAAACACACTGATATAAACACACACTGACACACTCATATAAACACACACTGATACTGATTATAAACAAACTGGCACAATTATATAAACACACAATGACACATTGATATAAATACTCGCGGACACGCTGATATAAACACACAGTGACACACTGATATAAACACACACTGCCACACGGATATAAACGCACACTGACACTGATATAAACACATACTGACAAACTGATATAAACACACACTGATATAAACACACACTGACACACTGATATGAACACACACTGACACACTGATATCAACACACAGTGACACACTGATCTAAACACACACTGATATAAACACACACTGACACATTGATATAATCACAGACTGATACACTAATATAAATACACACGGAAACACTGATATAAACACACACACTGACACACTGATATAAACACACACCAATATAAACGCACACCGACACTCTGATATAAACACACACTGATATAAACACACACTGACACACTGATATAAACAAACACTGACACTGATATAAACACACACTGACACGCTGATATAGACACACACTGACACTGTTATAAACATACACTGACACTGATATAAACACACACTGAGACACTGATATAAAGACACACAGACACAATGATATAAACACACGCTGCCACACTGATATAAACACACAATGACACACTGATAAATACACATGCTGAAAGACTGAGATAAATACACACTGACACACAGCTATAAACACACGCTGACACACTGATATCATCACACACTGACACACTGAGATAAACACATACGGACACACTGATATAAACACTCACTGACACACTGATATAAACACACAGTGACACACTGGTATAAACACACACCGACACTGATATAAAGACACACTGACACACTGATATAAACACTCACTGACACAATGATGTAAACACACACTGACACTGATATAAATACACACTGACACACTGATATCAACACATACTGACACACTGATATAAACACTCACTGACACAATGATATAAACACATGCCGAGAAACTCATATAAACATACACTGATATAAACACACACTGACACTGATATAAACACACACTGCCACACTGATAAAAACACACACTGACACTGATAAAAACACACACTGACACACTGATATAAACACACACTGACCCACTGATGAGGATGAGGTCCTACGAGATGAATTAACGGACCTAAGAGTTAAATTATAAAGTAGGCCTCAAAAGTAGTAATCTCGGGATTGCTACCAGTGCCACGTGCTAGTCAGAATAGGAATCGCAGGATAGCTTAGATGACTATGTGGCTTGAGCAGTGGTGCAGCAGGGAAGGATTCAAATTCCTGGGGCATTGGAACTGGTTCTAGGGGAGGTGGGACCAGTACAAACCGGACGGTCTTCACCTGGGCAGGACCGGAACCAATGTCCGAGGGGGAGTGTTTGTTAGTGCTGTTGGGGAGGAGTTAAACTAATATGGCAGGGGGATGGGAACCAATGCAGGGAGACAGAGGGAAACAAAATGGAGACAGAAGTAAAAGACAGAAAGCAGAAGAGGAAAAGTGGAGGGCAGAGAAACCCAAGGCAAAAAACAAAAAGGGCCACTTTACAGCAAAATTCTAAAGGTTCAAAGTGTGTTAAAAAGGCAAGCCTGCAGGCTCTGTGCCTCAATGCGAGGAGTATTCGGAATAAGTTGGATGAATTAACTGTGCAGATAGCAGTTAACGGATACGATGTGGTTGGCATCACGGAGACATGGCTCCAGGGTGACCAAGGCTGGGAACTCAATATCCAGGGGTATTCAACATTTAGGAAGGGTAGACAGAAAGGAAATGGAGGCGGGGTGGCGTTGCTGGTTAAAGAGGAAATTAATGCAATTGTAAGGAAAGACATTAGCTTGGATGATGTGGAATCGGTTTGGGTGGAGCTACGGAATACCAAAGGTCAGAAAACGCTAGTGGGAGTTGTGTACAGACCTCCAAACAATAGTAGTGATGTTGGGGAGGGCATCAAACAGGAAATTAGGGGTGCATGAAATAAAGGTGCAGCAGTTATCATAGGTGACTTCAATATGCATATAGATTGGGCTAACCAAACTGGAAGCAATACGGTGGAGGAGGATATCCTGGAGTGCATAATGGATGGTTTTCTAGACCAATATGTCGAGGAACCAACTAGGGGGGAGGCCATCTTAGACTGGGTGTTGTGTAATGAGAGAGGATTAATTAGCAATCTCATTGTGCGAGGCCCCTTGGGGAAGAGTGACCATAATATGGTGGAATTCTACATTAGGATGGAGAATGAAACAGTTAATTCAGAGACCATGGTCCAGAACCTAAAGAAGGGTAACTTTGAAGGTATGAGGCGTGAATTGGCTAGGATAGATTGCCGAATGATACTTAAGGGGTTGACAGTGGATGGGCAATGGCAGACATTTAGAGACCGCATCGATGAACTACAACAATTGTACATCCCTGTTTGGCGTAAAAATAAAAAAGAGAAGGTGGCTCAACCGTGGCTATCAAGGGAAATCAGGATAGTATTAAAGCGAAGGAAATGGCATACAAATTGACCAGAAATAGCAGTGAACCCGGGGACTGGGAGAAATTTAGAACTCAGCAGAGGAGGACAAAGGGTTTGATAAGGGCAGGGAAAATAGAGTACGAGAGGAAGCTTGCAGGGAACATTAAAACAGACTGCAAAAGCTTCTATAGATATGTAAAGAGAAAAAGGTTGGTAAAGACAAACGTAGGTCCCCTGCAGTCAGAATTGGGGAAGTCATAACGGGGAACAAAAAAATGGCAGACCAATTGAATAAGTACTTTGGTTCGGTATTCACTAAGGAGGACACAAACAACCTTCCGGATATAAAAGGGGTCAGCGGGTCTAGTAAGAAGGAGGAACTGAGGGAAATCCTTATTAGTCGGGAATTTTGTGTGTGTTGGGGAAATTGATGGAATTGAAGGCCGATAAATCCCGAGGGTCTGATGGTCTGCATCCCAGAGTACTTAAGGAGGTGGCCTGGGAAATAGCGGATGCATTGACAGTCATTTTCCAACATTCCATTGACTCTGGATCAGTTCCTATCGAGTGGAGGGTAGCCAATATAACCCCACTTTTTAAAAAAGGAGGGAGAGAGAAAACAGGGAATTATAGACCGGTCAGCCTGACATTGGTCGTGGGTAAAATGATGGAATCAATTATTAAGGATGTCATAGCAGCGCATTTGGAAAGAGGTGACATGATAGGTCCAAGTCAGCATGGATTTGTGAAAGGGAAATCTTCTGGAATTTTTTGAGGATGTTTCCAGTAGAGTGGACAAGGGAGAACCAGTTAATGTGGTATATTTGGACTTTCAGAAGGCTTTCGACAAGATCCCACACAAGAGATTAATGTGCAAAGTTAAAACACAAGGGATTGGGGGTAGTGTGTTGACGTGGATTGAGAACTGGTTGGCAGACAGGAAGCAAAGAGTAGGAGTAAATGGGTACTTTTCAGACAGGCAGTCAGTGACTAGTGGGGTACTGCAAGGTTCTGTGCTGGGGCCCCAGCTGTTTACACTGTACATTAATGATTTAGATGAGGGGATTAAATGTAGTATCTCCAAATTTGCGGATGACACTAAGTTGGGTGGCAGTGTGAGCTGCAAGGAGGATGTTATGAAGCTGCAGAGTGACTTGGAAAGGTTAGGTGAGTGGGTAAATGCATGGCAGATGAAGTATAATGTGGATAAATGTGAGGTTATCCACTTTGGTGGTAAAAACAGAGAAACAGACTATTATCTGAATGGTGACAGATTAGAAAAAGGGGAGGTGCAACGAGACCTGGGTGTCATAGTACATCAATCATTGAAGGTTGGCATGCAGATACAGCAGGCGGCTAAGAAAGCAAATGGCATGTTGGCCTTCATAGCGAGGGGATTTGAGTACAGGGGCAGGGAGGTGTTGCTACAGTTGTACAAGGCCTTGGTGAGGCCACACCTGGAGTATTGTGTACAGTTTTGGTCTCCTAACTTGAGGAAGAACATTCTTGCTATTGAGGGAGTGCAGCGAAGGTTCACCAGACTGATTCCCGGGATGGCGGGACTGACATATCAAGAAAGACTGGATCAACTGGGCTGTATTAACTGGAGTTCAGAAGAATGAGAGGGAATCTTATAGAAACATTTAAAATTCTGATGAGTTTAGACAGGTTAGATGCAGGAAGAATGTTCCCAATATTGGGGAAGTCCAGAACCAGGGGTCACAGTCTAAGGATAAGGGGTAAGTCATTTAAGACCGAGATGAGGAGAAACTTCTTCACCCAGAGAGTGGTGAACCTGTGGAATTCTCGACCACAGAAAGTTGTTGAGGCCAATTCACTAAATATATTCAAAAAGGAGTTAGATATAGTCCTTACTACTAGGGGGATCAAGGGGTATGGCGAGAAAGCAACAATATGGTACTGAAGTTGCATGTTCAGCCATGAACTCATTGAATGGCGGTGCAGGCTCGAAGGGCCGAATAGCCTACTCCTGCACATATTTTCAATGTTTCAAAAAAATGTTTCAATGATATAAACACACAATGAAATAAACACACACTGACAAACTGATATAAACACACACTGATCTAAACACACACTGACACTCTGATATAAACACACACTGACACACTGCTTTAATACACGCGGACACACTGATATAAACACACACTGACACACTGATATAAACACACACCGATATAAACACATACTGACACACTGATATAAACACACACCGATATAAACACATACCGATATAAACACACACTGACACATTGATATAAACACACACTGACACACTGATAGAAACACACACCGATATAAACACATACCGATATAAACACACAGTGACACACAGAAAGAAACACACACTGATATAAACACACACTGACACACTGATATAAACACACACTGATATAAACGCACACTGACACGCTGATATAAACACACACTGACACTGTTTTCAGCAGACACTGACACTGTTATAAACACACGCTGACACACTGATATAAACACATACTGACACACTGATATAAACACACATTGACACTGATATAAATTCACACTCACACTGATATAAACACAAACTTACACTTATATAAACACAACCTGACAGGCTGAAATAAACACAAACTGACACTGTTATAAGCAGACATTGACACTGTTTTAAACACACACTGACACACTGATATAAACACACATTGACACACTGATATAAACACACATTGACACACTGATATAAACACACACTGACATACTGATATAAACACACACTGACACACTGATATAAACACAGACTGACACATTGATATAAACACACAGTTACACACTGATATAAACACACTACGATATAAACATACACTGACACAATGATATAAACACACACTTATATAATCACACTGACACTGATATAAAGACACACACACTGATATAAACACACACTGACACTGATAGAAAAACACACTGACACATTGATATAAACACACACTGACACTGATATAAACACATATTGACACTGATATAAACACGCACTGATAGAAACACAAACTGACACTGATATAAAATACACACTGACACACTGATATAAACACACAATGACACTGATGTAAACACACACTGACACTGATATAAACACATATTGACACTTATGTAAACACGCACTGATAGAAACACACACTTACACTGATATAAACAGACGCCGACACACTGATATAAACACACAATGACACACTGATAAATACACATGCTGAAAGACTGAGATAAATACACACTGACACACAGCTATAAACACACGCTGACACACTGATATCATCACACACTGACACACTGAGATAAACACATACGGACACACTGATATAAACACTCACTGACACACTGATATAAACACACAGTGACACACTGGTATAAACACACACTGACACACTGATATAAATACACACTGACACTGCTATAAACATACATTGGCACTGATATAAACATACACTGACACACTGATATCATCACACACTGACACACTGAGATAAACACATACGGACACACTGATATAAACACTCACAGACACACAGATATAAACAACACAGTAACACACTGGTATAAACACACAATGACACACTGACATAAACACACAATGGCACTGATATAAACACACACTGGCATTGATATAAACACACACTGACACACTGGTTTAAACACACACTGGCACTGATATAAACACACGCTGGTTTAAACACACACTGGCACTGATATAAACACACACGGAAATACTGATACAAACACACACTGACACAATGATATAGACACACATTGACACACTGATATAAACACACACTGACACACTGATATAAACACACACTGACACACTGATATAAACACAGACTGACACGTTGATATAAACACACAGTGACACACTGATACAAACACACACTGATATAAACATTCACTGACACAATGATATAAACACACACTTATATAATCACACTGACACTGATATAAAGACACACACACTGATATAAACACACACTGACACTGATAGAAAAACACACACACTGATATAAACACACACTGACACTGATATAAACACATATTGACACTGATGTAAACACGAACTGATAGAAACACACACTTACACTGATATAAACACACGCCGACAGGCTGATAGAAACATACTTCGGCACTGATATAAACACACACTGACACACTGATATAAACACATGCTGACAAACTGATATAAACACATGCTGACACACTGGTATAAACACACACTGACACACTGACATAAACACACACTGACACTGACATAAACACACACTGACACTGATATAAACACACACTGACCCACTGATATAAACACACACTGATATAAACACACAGTGACACACTGATATCATCACACACTGACACATTGAGATAAACACATACGGACACACCGATATAAACACTCACTGACACACTGATATTAACACACAATGACACACTGGTATAAACACACACTGACACACTGACATAAACACACACTGGCACTGATATAAACACACACTGGCACTGATATAAACGCACACTGACACACTGATATAAACATTCACTGACACTGCTATAAACACACACTGACACACTGATATAAACACACACTGATATAAACACACATTGACACACTGATATAAACACACATTGACACACTGATATAAACACACACTGACACACTGATATAAACACATGCTGACACACTGCTAAATACACATACTGACACACTGAGATAAATACACACTGATATAAACACACACTGGCACTGATATAAACACACACTAATACACTGATATAAACACACACTGACACATGGATATAGAAGTGTCTGTTGTATCACGACACGCTGCTGATGGTTGGGGCGACAACAGCGAGGTGGCCTTGGGAATAGTGGATGCGTTGACAGTCATTTTCCAACATTCCATTGACTCTGGATCAGTTCCTATGGAGTGGAGGGTAGCCAATGTAACCCCACTTTTTAAAAAAGGAGGGAGAGAGAAAACAGGGAATTATAGACCGGTCAGCCTGACATCGGTAGTGGGTAAAATGATGGAATCAATTATTAAGGATGTCATAGCAGTGCATTTGGAAAGAGGTGACATGATAGGTCCAAGTCAGCATGGATTTGTGAAAGGGAAATCATGCTTGACAAATCTTCTGGAATTTTTTGAGGATGTTTCCAGTAGAGTGGATAAGGGAGAACCAGTTGATGTGGTATATTTGGACTTTCAGAAGGCGTTCGACAAGGTCCCACACAAGAGATTGATGTGCAAAGTTAGAGCACATGGGATTGGGGGTAGTGTACTGACATGGATTGAGAACTGGTTGTCAGACAGGAAGCAAAGAGTAGGAGTAAATGGGTACTTTTCAGAATGGCAGGCAGTGACTAGTGGGGTACCGCAAGGTTCTGTGCTGGGGCCCCAGCTGTTTACACTGTACATTAATGATTTAGATGAGGGGATTAAATGTAGTATCTCCAAATTTGCGGATGACACTAAGTTGGGTGGCAGTGTGAGCTGCGAGGAGGATGCTGTGAGGCTGCAGAGCGACTTGGATAGGTTAGGTGAGTGGGCAAATGCATGGCAGATGAAGTATAATGTGGATAAATGTGAGGTTATCCACTTTGGTGGTAAAAACAGAGAGACAGACTATTATCTGAATGGTGACAGATTAGGAAAAGGGGAGGTGCAAAGAGACCTGGGTGTCATGGTACATCAGTCATTGAAGGTTGGCATGCAGGTGCAGCAGGCGGTTAAGAAAGCAAATGGCATGTTGGCCTTCATAGCAAGGGGATTTGAGTACAGGGGCAGGGAGGTGTTGCTACAGTTGTACAGGGCATTGGTGAGGCCACACCTGGAGTATTGTGTACAGTTTTGGTCTCCTAACCTGAGGAAGGACATTCTTGCTATTGAGGGAGTGCAGCGAAGGTTCACCAGACTGATTCCCGGGATGGCGGGACTGACCTATCAAGAAAGACTGGATCAACTGGGCTTGTATTCACTGGAGTTCAGAAGAATGAGAGGGGACCTCATAGAAACATATAAAATTCTGACGGGGTTAGACAGGTTAGATGCAGGAAGAATGTTCCCAATGTTGGGGAAGTCCAGAACCAGGGGTCACAGTCTAAGGATAAGGGGTAAGCCATTTAGGACCGAGATGCGGAGGAACTTCTTCACCCAGAGAGTGGTGAACCTGTGGAATTCTCTACCACAGAAAGTTGTTGAGGCCAATTCACTAAATATATTCAAAAAGGAGTTAGATGAGGTCCTTACTGCTAGGGGGATCAAGGGGTATGGCGAGAAAGCAGGAATGGGGTACTGAAGTTGAATGTTCAGCCATGAACTCATTGAATGGCGGTGCAGGCTAGAAGGGCCGAATGGCCTACTCCTGCACCTATTTTCTATGTTTCTATGTTTCTATGTTTCTATGTAAACATTCACTGACACTGATATAAACACACACTGACAGACTGATTGAAACACTCACTGACACACTGATATAAACACATAGTGACACACTGGTATAAACACACACTGACACACTGATATAAACACACACTGACACTGATATAAACACACACTGGGACTGATATAAACGCACAGTGACACACTGATATCATCACACACTGACACACTGAGATAAACACATACGGACATTCTGATATAAACACTCACCGACACACTGATATAAACACACAGTGACACACTGGTACAAACACACACTGACACACTGATATAAACACACACTGACACTGATATAAATACACACCGGCACTGATATAAACACACACTGACACACTGGTATTAACACACACTGAAATAAACTCACACTGACACACTGATATAAACACACACTGATATAAACACACACTGACACACTGATATAAACACACACTGATATAAACACACACAGACACTTATATAAACACACACTGACACAGATATGAACACACACTGATACACTGATATAAACACACGCTAACACAGATATAAACACACACTGACACACTGATATAAAGACATTGACACACTGATATAAACACACACTGACACGCTGATATAAACACACATTGACACACTGATATAAGCACACACTGACACACTGATATAAACGTTCGCTGATATAAACACATTGACACACTGATATAAGCACACACTGACACACTGATATAAACGTTCACTGATATAAACACACGCTAACACTGATATAAACACACACTGACACACTGATATAAACACACTGACACACTGATATAAACACACAATGACACACTGATATAAACACACACTGATATAAACACACACTGACACACTGATATAAACACACATTGACACACTGATATAAACACATTGACACACTGATATAAACGCACAGACACACTGATGTAAACACACACTGACACACTGATATCAACACACTGATATAAACACACACAGACACTGATATAAACACACACTTAAACAGATATAAACACACACTGATACACTGATATAAGACACTGACACACTGATATAAACACACACTGACACACTGATATAAACGCACACTGACACACTGATATAAACACACACTGACACTGATATAAATACACACCGACACACTGATATAAACACACACTGACACACTGATATAAATACACACTGATATAAACACACACAGATATAAACACACGCTGACACACTGATATAAACACACACTGACACACTGATATAAACACACACTGATATAAACACACACTGACACACTGATATAAACACACACTGATATAAACACACACTGACAAACTGATATAAACACACACTGACACACTGATATAAACACACACTGACACTGATATAAACACACACTGGCACACTGATATAAATACACACTGGCACACTGATATAAACACACAATGACACTGATGTAAACACACATTGACACACTGATATAAACACATGCTGGCACTGATATAAACACACAGTGATACACTGATATATACACACAGTGACACTGATATAACACGCACTGATAGAAATACATACCGACAGACTAATATAAACACACACTGAGAGAAACACACACTGATATAAACACACACTGATATAAACACACTGACAATCATATAAACCACACTGACATACTGATATAAACACACACTGATATAAACACACACTGACACACTGATATAAACACACACTGACACTGATATAAACACACACCGATATAAACACACTGACACACTGATATAAACACACACTGATATAAACACACTGACACACTGATATAAACACACACTGACACACTGATATAAACACACACTGATATAAACACACACTGACACACTGATATAAACACACACTGACACTGATATAAACACACACTGGCACACTGATATAAACAAACACTGGCACACTGATATAAACACACAATGACTCTGATGTAAACACACACTGACACACTGATATAACCACATGCTGGCACTGATATAAACACACAGTGATACACTGATATATACACACAGTGACGCTGATATAACATGCACTGATAGAAATACATACCGACAGACTGATATAAACACACACTGAGAGAAACACACACTGATATAACTACACTGACAATCATATAAACCACACTGACATACTGATATAAACACATACTGACATACTGATATAAACACACACTGATATAAACACACACTGACCCACTGATATGAACACACACTGATATAAACACACAGTGAAACACTGATATAAATGTACTGACACTGATATAAACACACACTGATATAAAGACACACTGACATAAACACACACTGACACACTGATATAAACACACACTGACACACTATACAAACACACATTGACACTGATATAAACACACACTGACACATTGATATAAACACACGCTGACAAACTGATATAAACACACACTGACACACTGATATAAACACACACTGACACACTGATATGAACACACACTGACACTGATATACACACACTGATATAAAGACACACTGACATACTGATATAAACAAACACTGACACACTGATATGAACACACACTGACACAATGATATAAACACACACTTATAGACACACACACTGACACACTGATATAAACACGCTGACACAATGATATAAACACACACTGACACACTGCTTTAAATACACACTCATATAAACACACAGTGACACACTGATATAAACACACTGACACACTGATATAAAGACACACTGACATACTGATATAAACACACAATGATATAAACACACTGACATACTGATATAAACACACACTGACACACTGATATAAACACACACTGACACTGATATAAACACACACTGGCACACTGATATAAACACACGCTGGCACACTGATATAAACACACACTGAGAGAAACACACACTGACACTGATATAAACACTCATTGACACTGATATAAACACACATTGCACAATGGTATAAACACACACTGACACTGATATAAACACACACTGATATAAACACACACACACACACTGATATAAACACACACTGACACACTGATATAAACACACACTGACACACTGATATAAACACACACTGATCAAAACACACACTGACACACTATACAAACACACATTGACACTGATATAAACACACACTGACACATTGATATAAACACAAGCTGACAAACTGATATAAACACACAGTGATACACTGATATATACACACAGTGACGCTGATATAACACGCACTGATATAAATACATACCGACAGACTGATATAAACACACACTGAGAGAAACACACACTGACACTGATATAAACACTCATTGACACTGATACAAACACACATTGACACAATGGCATAAACACACACTGACACTGATATAAACACACACTGAAATAAACACAGTCTGACACACTGATATAAACACACACAGACACACTGATATAAACACACATTGACACACTGATATAAACACACACTGACACACTGATATAAACACATTCTGACACACTGATATAAACACAGTCTGACACACTGATATAAACACACACTGATATAAACACACACAGACACACTGATATAAACACACATTGACACACTGATATAAACACACACTGACACACTGATATAAACACACACTGACACACTGATATAAACACACACTGACACACTGATATAAACACACACTGATTTAAGCACACACATTGACACAGTGATATAAACACACACTTATATAAACACACACATATAAACACACACTGACACACTGATATAAACACACACTGATATAAACACACACTGAAATAAACACACATTGACAGACTGATATAAACACACTGACACACTGATGTAAACACACATTTACGCACTGATATAAACACACTGACACGCTGATATAAACATAGACAGATATAAACACACACTGACACACTGATATAATCACACACTGACACACTGATATAAACACACACTGACACACTGATATAAACACACTGACACACTGATATGAACAAACACTGATACACTGATATAAACACACAGTGAAACACACACTGATATAAGCACACACTGACACACTGTTATAAACACACACATATAAAACACACTGACACACTGATATAAACACACACTGATATAAATACACTGGCACACTGATATACACACACACTGACATACTGATATAAGCACACACTGATACTGATATACACACACTGATATAAAGACACAAAGAGATGAGTAAAAGTGGAGGGCAGAGAAACCAAAGGCAAGAAACAAAAAGGGCTACTGAATATAAAAGGGCTGCAGGAGGGGTAAAAACTAAAAATTATGGTTTAAAAACTAGGATGAAAACACTCTACCTAAATGCACGCAGCATTAGAAATAAAGTAAATCATTACAAATGGGTATGATTTGGTGGCCATTACAGAAACATGGTGGCCAAGACTGGGAATTAAACATACAGGGGTATCTGACGATTCAGAAAGATAGGCAAGAAGGGAAAGGAGGTGGGGTAGCTCTGTTAATAAAGGATGATATCAGGGCAGTTGTGAGGGATGATATTGGCTCCAATGAATAAAATGTTGAATCATTGTGGGTGGAGATTAGAGATAGTAAGGGGAAAAAGTCACTGGTCGGCGTAGTTTATAGGCCCCCAAATAATAACTTCATGGTGGGGCGGGCAATAATCAAGGGAATAATGGAGGCATGTGAAAAAGAAACGGCAGTAGTTATGGGGGATTTTAACCTACATATCGATTGGTCAAATCAAATCGCATGGGGTAGCCTGGAGGAGGAATTTATAGAATGCCTACGAGATTGTTTCTTAGAACAGTATGTAACAGAGCCTACAAGGGAGCAAGCCATTTTGGATCTGGTCCTGTGTAACGAGACAGGAAAAATAAACGATCTCCTCGTAAAAGATCCTCTCGGAATGAGTGATCACAATATGGTTGAATTTGTAATACAGATTGAGGATGAGGAAGTTGTGTCAGAAACAAGCGTACTATGCTTAAACAAAGGGGACTACAGTGGGATGAGGGCAGAGTTGGCTAAAGTAGACTGGAAACAAGGACTAAACAGTGGCACAATTGAGGTACAGTGGAGGACTTTTAAGGAGCTCTTTCATAAGGCGCAACAAAAATATATTCCAGTGAAAAAGAAGGGCGGCAAGAGAAGAGATAACCTGCCGTGGATAACCAAGGAAATAAAGGAAAGTATCAAATCAAAGACCAATGCGTATAAGGTGGCCAAGGTTAGTGGGAAACTAGAGGATTGGGAAAATTTTAAGCAACAGCAAAGAATGACTAAAAAAGCAATAAAGAAAGGAAAGATAGATTACGAAGGTAAACTTGCGCAAAACATAAAAACAGATAGTAAAAGCTTTTACAGATATATAAAACGGAAAAGAGTGACTAAAGTAAATGTTGGCCCCTTAGAAGATGAAAAGGGGGATTTAATAATGGGAAATGTGGAAATGGCTGAGACCTTAAACAATTACTTTGCTTCCGTCTTCACAGTGGAAGACACAAAAACCATGCCAAAAATTGCTGGTCATAGGAATGTGGGAAGGGAGGACCTTGAGATGATCACTATCACTAGGGAGGTAATGCTGGACAGACTAATGGGACTGAAGGTAGACAAGTCCTCTGGTCCTGATGAAATGCATCCCAGGGTATTAAAAGAGATGGTGGAAGTTATAGCAGATGCATTTGTTATAATCTACCAAAATTCTCTGGACTCTGGGGAGGTACCAGCGGATTGGAGAGCAGCTAATGTAACGCCTCTGTTTAAAAAAGGGGGCAGGCAAAAGGCAGGTAACTATAGGCCGGTTAGTTTAACATCTGTAGTGGGGAAAATGCTTGAAACTATCATGAAGGAAGAAATAGCGGGACATCTGGATAGGAATAGTGCAATCAAGCAGACGCAGCATGGATTCATGAACGGGAAATCATGTTCAACTAACTTACTGGAATTCTTTGAGGATATAACGAGCATGATGGATACAGGTGTACCGATGGATGTGGTGTATTTAGATTTCCAAAAGGCATTCGATAAGGTGCCACACAAAAGGTTACTGCAGAAGATAAAGGTACGCAGAGTCAGAGGAAATATATTAGCATGGATAGAGAATTGGCTGGCTAACAGAAAGCAGAGAGTCGGGATAAATGGGTCCTTTTCGGGTTGGAAATCGGTGGTTAGTGGTGTGCCACAGGGATCGGTGCTGGGACCACAACTGTTTACAATATACATAGATCCCCTGGAAGAGGGGACAGAGTGTAGTGTAACAAAATTTGCAGATGACACTAAGATTAGTGGGAAAGCGGGTTGTGTAGAGGACACAGAGAGGCTGCAAAGAGATTTAGATAGGGGTGGGCTACGGCTTGGCAAATGGAATACAATGTCGGAAAGTGTGAGGTCATCCACCTTGGGAAAAAAAACAGTAAAAGGGAATATTATTTGAATGGGGAGAAATTACAACCTGCTGCGGTGCAGAGGGACCTGGGGGTCCTTGTGCATGAAACTCTTTTGAGTTCCTTGTGCATGAATCCCAAAAGGTTAGTTTGCAGGTGCAGCAGGTAATCAGGAAGGCAAATGGAATGTTGGCCTTCATTGCGAGAGGGATGGAGTACAAAAGCAGGGAGGTGTTGCAGCAACTGTATAAGGTATTGGTGAGGCCGCACCTGGAGTACTGCGTGCAGTTTTGGTCACCTTACTTAAGGAAGGATATACTAGCTTTGGAAGGGGTACAGAGACGATTCACTGGGCTGATTCGAGAAATGAGGGGGTTACCTTATGATGATAGATTGAGTAGACTGGGTCTTTACTCCTTGGAGTTCAGAAGGATGAGGGGTGATCTTATAGAAACATTTAAAATCATGAAAGGGATAGACAAGATAGAGGCAGAGAGGTTGTTTCCACTGGTCGGGGAGACTAGAACTAGGGGGGCACAGCCTCAAAATACAGAGGAGCCAATTTAAAATCGAGTTGAGAAAGAATTTCTTCTCCCAGAGGGTTGTGAATCTGTGGAATTCTCTGCACAAGGAAGCAGTTGAGGCTAGCTCATTGAATGTTTTCAAGTCAAAGATAGATAGATTTTTAAGCAACAAGGGAATTAAGGGTTACGGGGAGAGGGCGGGTAAGTGGAGCTGAGTCCACGAACAGATCAGCCATGATCTTATTGAATGGCGGAGCAGGCTCGAGGGGCTAGATGGCCTACTCCTGTTCCTAATTCTTATGTTCTTATGTTCACACTGACATACTGATATAAACACATTGACACAATGATATAAACACACACTGATATAAACACACACTGACACACTGATATAAACACACACTGACGCACTGATATAAACACCCGCAGACACACTGGTATAAAAACACACTGACACACTAATATAAACACACACTGACGCGCTGATATAAACACACACTGATCTAAGCACACACATTGACACACTGATATAAACACAATGACACAGTGATATAAACACACATTGACACACTGATATAAACACACACTGATATAAACACACACTGACACACTGATATAAACATACACTGACACACTGGAATAAACACACACTGACACTGATATAAACACAATGACACAGTGATATAAACACACATTGACACACTGATATAAACACACACTTACACACTGATATTAACACACACTGACACACTGCCATAAACACACACTGACACTCTAATATAAACACACACTGACACACTGATATAAACACACACTGATATAAACATACACTGACACACTGATATAAACACACACTGATATAAACACACACTGATATAAACACACACTGACACTGATATAAACACACACTGACACTGATAAAAACACACACTGACGCAGATATATATACACACTGACACACTGATATAAACACACAGATATAAACACACACTGACACACTGATATAAAAATATACTGACACTGATATAAACGCACACTGACACACTAATATAAAGACACTGACACACTGATATAAACACACACTGACACACTGATATAAACAAAGTGACACACTGATATAAACACAAACTGATATAAACACACACTGACACACTGAGATAAACACACACTGATATAAACACACACCGACACACTGATATAAACACACACTGACACACTGATATAAACACACATTGACACTGATATAAACACACACTGACACTGATAGAAACACATACTGACACACTGATATCAACACACACTGACATTGACATGAACACACACTGATATAAACACAGATTGACACACTGATATAAACACACACTTCTAAAAACACACACTGACACACCGAGAAAAACACACACTGATATAAACACACAATGTTTTAACCACACACTGATACACTGATATAAACACACACTGACACACTGATAGAAACACACACTGACATTGACATGAACACAACTGATATAAACACAGATTGACACACTGATATAAACACACACTTCTAAAAACACACACTGACACACCGAGAAAAACACACACTGATATAAACACACAATGTTTTAACCACACACTGATACACTGATATAAACACACACTGACACACTGATAGAAACACACACTGACACACTGATATAAACACACACTGATATAAGCACACATTGACACACTGATATAAACACACACTGATAGAAACACACACTGAGATAAACACACACTGATATAAACACACACTGACACACTGATATAGACACACTGATATAAACACACACTGATATAAACACACACTGACGCACTGGTATAAACACACACCGACACTGATATAAACATCCACAGACACACTGGTATAAAAACACACTGACACACTGATATAGACACACTGATATAAACACACACTGATATAAACACACACTGACACACTGATATAGGCACACTGATATAAACACACACTGATATAAACACACACAGACACACTGGTATAAAAACACACTGACACTGATATAAACACACACTGATATAAACACACACTAATATAAACACACACTGACACACTGATATAAAAATACACTGACACTGATATAAACACACACTGACACACTAATATAAAGACACTGACACACTGATATTAACACACACTGAGACTGATATGAACACACACTGATATAAACAGAGACTGACACACTGATATAACCACACACTGAGATAAACACACACTGACAGACTGATATAAACACACACTGACACACTGATATAAACACACTGACAAACTGATACAAACACACACTGACACACTGATATAAACACACACTGATATAAGCACACATTGAAACACTGATATAAACACACACTGAGATAAACACACACTGACATACTGATATAAAACACACACTGAGATAAACACACACTGATATAAACACAGTGACACACTGATATAAACACACATTGACACACTGATATACCCACACTGACACACTGATCTCAACACACATTGACACACTGATATAAACACACACTGATAGAAACACACACTGACACACTGATATAAACACACTGACACACTGATACAAACACACACTGATATAAACACACACTGATATAAACACACACTGACACACTGATATAAACATACATAGATAGAAACATTCACTGACACACAGGTATAAACACACAACGACACTGATATAAACACCCATAGACACACTGGTATAAAAACACACTGACACATTGATATAAACATACACTGACACACTGATAGAAACACACGCTGATCTAAGCACACACATTTACACACTGATATAAACACAATGACACAGTGATATAAACACAAATTGACACACTGATATAAACACACACTGATATAAACATAAACTGACACACTGATATAAACATACACTGACACACTGATATAAACACACACTGACACACTAATATAAACACACTGACACACTGACATAAACACACACTAACACTGATATAAAGACACATTGCTATAAACACACACTGACACACTGGTATAAATACACACTCATACACTGGAATAAACATACACTGACACACTGATATAAACACACACTGACACACTGATAGAAACACACACTGACACACTGACATAAACACATACTGATATGAACACACACTGACACACTGGTATAAACACACACTGACACTGATATAAACACACTGACACACTGATATAAACACACTGACACACTGATACAAACACACACTGATATAAACACACACTGATATCAGCACACACTGATATCAAGACACACTGACACACTGATATAAACACACACTGATATAAACAGACGCTGATTAATCACACTGACACACTGATATAAACACACACTGACACACTCATATAAACACACACTGATATATGCACACATTGACACACTGATATAAACACACACTGAGATAAACACACACTGACATACTGATATAAAACACACACTGAGATAAACACACACTGATATAAACACACAATGACACACCGAGATCAACACAAACTGATATAAACACACGCTGATATAAACACACACACTGACACACTGATATAAACACACACTGAAATAAACACACACTGACACAATGATATAAACACACACTGATATAAATACACACTGATAGAAACACACACTGATATAAACACACACTGACACACTGATATAAACACACATTGATACACTGATATAAACACACACTGATATAAACACACACTGATATAAACACACATTGATACACTGATATAAACACACACTGATATAAACACACACTGATATAAACACACTGACACACTGATATAAACACACACTGACACAGTGGTATAAACACACAATGACACACTGATATAACCACACAGTGACACACTGATATAAAATACACTAACACTGATATAAACACACACTGACACTGATATAAACACACACTGGGACTGATATAAACGCACAGTGACACACTGATATCATCACATCACTGACACACTGATATAAACACACACTGATATAAAGATACACTGATATAAACACACATTGATACGCTGATATAAACACACACTGACACACTGATATAAACACACTGACACACTGATATAAACACACACTGATATAAACACACACTGATATAAACACACACTGACACACTGATATAAACACACACTGATATAAACACACACTGACGCACTGGTATAAACACACACCGACACTGATATAAACATCCACAGACACACTGGTATAAAAACACACTGACACACTGATATAGACACACTGATATAAACACACACTGATATAAACACACACTGACACACTGATATAGGCACACTGATATAAACACACACTGATATAAACACACACAGACACACTGGTATAAAAACACACTGACACTGATATAAACACACACTGATATAAACACACACTAATATAAACACACACTGACACACTGATATAAAAATACACTGACACTGATATAAACACACACTGACACACTGATATTAACACACACTGAGACTGATATGAACACACACTGATATAAACAGAGACTGACACACTGATATAACCACACACTGAGATAAACACACACTGACAGACTGATATAAACACACACTGACACACTGATATAAACACACACTGATATAAACACACACTGAGATAAACACACACTGACATACTGATATAAAACACACACTGAGATAAACACACACTGATATAAACACAGTGACACACTGATATAAACACACATTGACACACTGATATACCCACACTGACACACTGATCTCAACACACATTGACACACTGATATAAACACACACTGATAGAAACACACACTGACACACTGATATAAACATACACAGATAGAAACATTCACTGACACACAGGTATAAACACACAATGACACACTGATATAACCACACACTGACACACTGATATAAAATACACTAACACTGATACAAACACACACTGACACTGATATAAACAGACACTGGGACTGATATAAACGCACAGTGACACACTGATATCATCACATCACTGACACACTGATATAAACACACACTGATATAAAGATACACTGATATAAACACACATTGATACGCTGATATAAACACACACTGACACACTGATATAAACACACTGACACACTGATATAAACACACACTGATATAAACACACACTGATATAAACACACACTGACACACTGATATAGACACACTGATATAAACACATACTGATATAAACACACATTGACGCACTGGTATAAACACACACCGACACTGATATAAACATCCACAGACACACTGGTATAAAAACACACTGACACACTGATATAGACACACTGATATAAACACACACTGATATAAACACACACTGACACACTGATATAGGCACACTGATATAAACACACACTGATATAAACACACACAGACACACTGATATAAAAATACACTGACACTGATATAAACACACACTGACACACTGATATTAACACACACTGAGACTGATATGAACACACACTGATATAAACAGAGACTGACACACTGATATAACCACACACTGAGATAAACACACACTGACAGACTGATATAAACACACACTGACACACTGATATAAACACACTGACAAACTGATACAAACACACTGACACACTGATATAAACACACACTGATATAAGCACACATTGACACACTGATATAAACACACACTGAGATAAACACACACTGACATACTGATATAAATCACACACTGAGATAAACACACACTGATATAAACACAGTGACACACTGATATAAACACACATTGACACACTGATATACCCACACTGACACACTGATCTCAACACACATTGACACACTGATATAAACACACACTGATAGAAACACACACTGACACACTGATATAAACACACTGACACACTGATACAAACACACACTGATATAAACACACACTGATATAAACACACACTGACACACTGATATAAACATACATAGATAGAAACATTCACTGACACACAGGTATAAACACACAACGACACTGATATAAACACCCATAGACACACTGGTATAAAAACACACTGACACATTGATATAAACATACACTGACACACTGATATAAATACACGCTGATCTAAGCACACACATTTACACACTGATATAAACACAATGACACAGTGATATAAACACAAATTGACACACTGATATAAACACACACTGATATAAACATAAACTGACACACTGATATAAACATACACTGACACACTGATATAAACACACACTGACACACTAATATAAACACACTGACACACTGACATAAACACACACTAACACTGATATAAAGACACATTGCTATAAACACACACTGACACACCGGTATAAATACACACTCACACACTGGAATAAACATACACTGACACACTGATATAAACACACACTGACACACTGATAGAAACA
This sequence comes from Pristiophorus japonicus, assembly GCF_044704955.1. Classification (NCBI taxonomy): domain Eukaryota; kingdom Metazoa; phylum Chordata; class Chondrichthyes; family Pristiophoridae; genus Pristiophorus; species Pristiophorus japonicus. Next base: position 12,135,729 of record NC_092002.1, read on the forward strand.
CACACTGACACACTGACATAAACACATACTGATATGAACACACGCTGACACACTGGTATAAACACACACTGACACTGATATAAACACACTGACACACTGATATAAACACACTGACACACTGATACAAACACACACTGATATAAACACACACTGATATAAACACACACTGACACACTGATATAGACACACTGATATAAACACACACTGATATAAACACACACTGACGCACTGGTATAAATACACACCGACACTGATATAAACATCCACAGACACACTGGTATAAAAACACACTGACACTGATATAAACACACACTGATATAAACATACACTAATATAAACACACACTGACACACTGATATAAAAATACACTGACACTGATATAAACACACACTGACACACTGATATAAACACAGTGACACACTGATATAAACACAAACTGATATAAACACACACTGACACACTGAGATAAACACACATTGATATAAACACACACCGACACACTGATATAAACGCACACTGACACACTGATAAAAACACACATTGACACTGATATAAACACACACTGACACTGAAATAAACACACACTGAGATAAACACACACTGACACACTGACATTAACACACACTGACACACTGATATAAACACACACTGACACTGATATGAACACACACTGATATAAACACAGACTGACACACTGATATAACCACACACTGAGATAAACACACACTGACAGACTGATATAAACACACACTGACACACTGATATAAACACACTGACAAACTGATACAAACACACATTGACACACTGATATAAACACACACTGTTATAAACACACACTGACGCACTGGTATAAACACACACCGACACTGATATAAACATCCACAGACACACTGATATAAACACACTGACACACTGATACAAACACACACTGATATAAACACACATTGATATAAACACACACTGACACACTGATATAGACACACTGATATAAACACACACTGACATAAACACACACTGACACACTGATATAAACACACACTGACACTGATATGATATAAACGCACAGTGACACACTGATATCATCACATCACTGACACACTGATATAAACACACACTGATATAAAGATACACTGATATAAACACACATTGATACGCTGATATAAACACACACTGACACACTGATATAAACACACTGACACACTGATATAAACACACACTGATATAAACACACACTGATATAAACACACACTGACACACTGATATAGACACACTGATATAAACACACACTGATATAAACACACACTGACGCACTGGTATAAACACACACCGACACTGATATAAACATCCACAGACACACTGGTATAAAAACACACTGACACACTGATATAGACACACTGATATAAACACACACTGATATAAACACACACTGACACACTGATATAGGCACACTGATATAAACACACACTGATGTAAACACACACAGACACACTGGTATAAAAACACACTGACACTGATATAAACACACACTGATATAAACACACACTAATATAAACACACACTGACACACTGATATAAAAATACACTGACACTGATATAAACACACACTGACACACTAATATAAAGACACTGACACACTGATATTAACACACACTGAGACTGATATGAACACACACTGATATAAACAGATACTGACACACTGATATAACCACACACTGAGATAAACACACACTGACAGACTGATATAAACACACACTGACACACTGATATAAACACACTGACAAACTGATACAAACACACACTGACACACTGATATAAACACACACTGATATAAGCACACATTGACACACTGATATAAACACACACTGAGATAAACACACACTGACATACTGATATAAAACACACACTGAGATAAACACACACTGATATAAACACAGTGACACACTGATATAAACACACATTGACACACTGATATACCCACACTGACACACTGATCTCAACACACATTGACACACTGATATAAACACACACTGATAGAAACACACACTGACACACTGATATAAACATACACAGATAGAAACATTCACTGACACACAGGTATAAACACACAACGACACTGATATAAACACCCATAGACACACTGGTATAAAAACACACTGACACATTGATATAAACACACACTGACACACTGATATAAACACACGCTGATCTAAGCACACACATTTACACACTGATATAAACACAATGACACAGTGATATAAACACAAATTGACACGCTGATATAAACACACACTGATATAAACATAAACTGACACACTGATATAAACATACACTGACACACTGATATAAACACACACTGACACACTAATATAAACACACTGACACACTGACATAAACACACACTAACACTGATATAAAGACACATTGCTATAAACACACACTGACACACCGGTATAAATACACGCTCACACACTGGAATAAACATACACTGACACACTGATATAAACACACACTGACACACTGATAGAAACACACACTGACACACTGACATAAACACATACTGATATGAACACACACTGACACACTGGTATAAACACACACTGACACTGATACAAACACACTGACACACTGATATAAACACACTGACACACTGATACAAACACACACTGATATAAACACACACTGATATAAACACACACTCACACACTGATATAGACACACTGATATAAACACACACTGATATAAACACACACTGACGCACTGGTATAAATACACACCGACACTGATATAAACATCCACAGACACACTGGTATAAAAACACACTGACACTGATATAAACACACACTGATATAAACATACACTAATATAAACACACACTGACACACTGATATAAAAATACACTGACACTGATATAAACACACACTGACACACTAATATAAAGACACTGACACACTGATATTAACACACACTGACACACTGATATAAACACAGTGACACACTGATATAAACACAAACTGATATAAACACACACTGACACACTGAGATAAACACACACTGATATAAACACACACCGACACACTGATATAAACGCACACTGACACACTGATAAAAACACACATTGACACTGATATAAACACACACTGACACTGAAATAAACACACACTGAGATAAACACACACTGACACACTGACATAAACACACACTGACACACTGATATAAACACACACTGACACTGATATGAACACACACTGATATAAACACAGACTGACACACTGATATAACCACACACTGATATAAACACACACTGTTATAAACACACACTGACACACTGATATAAACACACTGACACACTGATACAAACACACACTGATATAAACACACATTGATATAAACACACACTGACACACTGATATAGACACACTGATATAAACATACACAGATAGAAACATTCACTGACACACAGGTATAAACACACAACGACACTGATATAAACACACACTGACACACTGATATAAACACACTGACAAACTGATACAAACACACACTGACACACTGATATAAACACACACTGATATAAGCACACATTGACACACTGATATAAACACACACTGAGATAAACACACACTGACATACTGATATAAAACACACACTGAGATAACACACACTGATATAAACACAGTGACACACTGATATAAACACACATTGACACACTGATATACCCACACTGACACACTGATCTCAACACACATTGACACACTGATATAAACACACACTGATAGAAACACACACTGACACACTGATATAAACATACACAGATAGAAACATACACAGATAGAAACATTCACTGACACACAGGTATAAACACACAACGACACTGATATAAACACCCATAGACACACTGGTATAAAAACACACTGACACATTGATATAAACATACACTGACACACTGATATAAACACACGCTGATCTAAGCACACACATTTACACACTGATATAAACACAATGACACAGTGATATAAACACAAATTGACACACTGATATAAACACACACTGATATAAACATAAACTGACACACTGATATAAACATACACTGACACACTGATATAAACACACACTGACACACTAATATAAACACACTGACACACTGACATAAACACACACTAACACTGATATAAAGACACATTGCTATAAACACACACTGACACACCGGTATAAATACACACTCACACACTGGAATAAACATACACTGACACACTGATATAAACACACACTGACACACTGATAGAAACACACACTGACACACTGACATAAACACATACTGATATGAACACACACTGACACACTGGTATAAACACACACTGACACTGATACAAACACACTGACACACTGATATAAACACACTGACACACTGATACAAACACACACTGATATAAACACACACTGATATAAGCACACACTGACACACTGATATAGACACACTGATATAAACACACACTGATATAAACACACACTGACGCACTGGTATAAACACACACCGACACTGATATAAACATCCACAGACACACTAGTATAAAAACACACTGACACACTTATATAAACACACACTGACACATTGATATAAACACACACTGATATAAACACACACTGATATAAACACACACTGACACACTGAGATAAACATACACTGACACACTGATATAAACACAGTGACACATTGATATAAACACAAACTGATATAAACACACACTGACACACTGAGATAAACACACACTGATATAAACACACACTGACACACTGACATAAACACACACTGACACACTGATATAAACACACACTGACACTGATATGAACACACACTGATATAAACACAGACTGACACACTGATATAAACACACACTGAGATAAACACACACTAACAGACTGATATAAACACACACTGACACACTGATATAAACACACTGACAAACTGATACAAACACACATTGACACACTGATATAAACACACACTGTTATAAACACACACTGACATACTGATATAAACACACTGACACACTGATAGAAACACACACTGATATAAACACACATTGATATAAACACACACTGACACACTGATATAGACACACTGATATAAACACACACTGACATAAACACACACTGACACATTGATATAAACACACACTGACACTGATATGATCACACACTGATATAAACACACACTGACATAAACACAGATTGACACACTGATATAAACACACACTGATATAAACACACACTGACACACCGAGATCAACACATACTGATATAAACACACGCTGATATAAACACACACACTGACACACTGATATAAACACACACTGACACACTGATACAAGCACACACTGACACACTGATAGAAGCACACACTGGTATAAACATACACTGACACACTGATAAAATACACACTGACACTGATATAAACACACACTGACATACTGATATAAACACACACTGATACATTGATATAAACACACACTGATATAAACACACACTGACACACTGATATCAACACACTGACACACTGAGATAAACACACATTGATACACTGATATAAACACACACTGATATAAACACAGATCGACATACTGATATAAACACACACTGATATAAACACACACTGACACACTGAGATAAACACACATTGATACACTTATATAAACACACACTGATATCAGCACACACTGATATCAAGACACACTGACACACTGATATAAACACACACTGATATAAACAGACGCTGATTAATCACACTGACACACTGATATAAACACACACTGACACACTCATATAAACACACACTGATATATGCACACATTGACACACTGATATAAACACACACTGAGATAAACATACACTGACATACTGATATAAAACACACACTGAGATAAACACACACTGATATAAACACACAATGACACACCGAGATCAACACAAACTGATATAAACACACGCTGATATAAACACACACACTGACACACTGATATAAACACACACTGAAATAAACACACACTGACACAATGATATAAACACACACTGATATAAATACACACTGATAGAAACACACACTGATATAAACACACACTGACACACTGATATAAACACACATTGATACACTGATATAAACACACACTGATATAAACACACACATATATAAACACACATTGATACACTGATATAAACACACACTGATATAAACACACACTGATATAAACACACTGACACACTGATATAAACACACACTGACACAGTGGTATAAACACACAATGACACACTGATATAACCACACACTGACACACTGATATAAAATACACTAACACTGATATAAACACACACTGACACTGATATAAACACACACTGGGACTGATATAAACGCACAGTGACACACTGATATCATCACATCACTGACACACTGATATAAACACACACTGATATAAAGATACACTGATATAAACACACATTGATACGCTGATATAAACACACACTGACACACTGATATAAACACACTGACACACTGATATAAACACACACTGATATAAACACACACTGATATAAACACACACTGACACACTGATATAGACACACTGATATAAACACACACTGATATAAACACACACTGACGCACTGGTATAAACACACACCGACACTGATATAAACATCCACAGACACACTGGTATAAAAACACACTGACACACTGATATAGACACACTGATATAAACACACACTGATATAAACACACACTGACACACTGATATAGGCACACTGATATAAACACACACTGATGTAAACACACACAGACACACTGGTATAAAAACACACTGACACTGATATAAACACACACTGATATAAACACACACTAATATAAACACACACTGACACACTGATATAAAAATACACTGACACTGATATAAACACACACTGACACACTAATATAAAGACACTGACACACTGATATTAACACACACTGAGACTGATATGAACACACACTGATATAAACAGATACTGACACACTGATATAACCACACACTGAGATAAACACACACTGACAGACTGATATAAACACACACTGACACACTGATATAAACACACTGACAAACTGATACAAACACACACTGACACACTGATATAAACACACACTGATATAAGCACACATTGACACACTGATATAAACACACACTGAGATAAACACACACTGACATACTGATATAAAACACACACTGAGATAAACACACACTGATATAAACACAGTGACACACTGATATAAACACACATTGACACACTGATATACCCACACTGACACACTGATCTCAACACACATTGACACACTGATATAAACACACACTGATAGAAACACACACTGACACACTGATATAAACATACACAGATAGAAACATTCACTGACACACAGGTATAAACACACAACGACACTGATATAAACACCCATAGACACACTGGTATAAAAACACACTGACACATTGATATAAACACACACTGACACACTGATATAAACACACGCTGATCTAAGCACACACATTTACACACTGATATAAACACAATGACACAGTGATATAAACACAAATTGACACGCTGATATAAACACACACTGATATAAACATAAACTGACACACTGATATAAACATACACTGACACACTGATATAAACACACACTGACACACTAATATAAACACACTGACACACTGACATAAACACACACTAACACTGATATAAAGACACATTGCTATAAACACACACTGACACACCGGTATAAATACACGCTCACACACTGGAATAAACATACACTGACACACTGATATAAACACACACTGACACACTGATAGAAACACACACTGACACACTGACATAAACACATACTGATATGAACACACACTGACACACTGGTATAAACACACACTGACACTGATACAAACACACTGACACACTGATATAAACACACTGACACACTGATACAAACACACACTGATATAAACACACACTGATATAAACACACACTCACACACTGATATAGACACACTGATATAAACACACACTGATATAAACACACACTGACGCACTGGTATAAATACACACCGACACTGATATAAACATCCACAGACACACTGGTATAAAAACACACTGACACTGATATAAACACACACTGATATAAACATACACTAATATAAACACACACTGACACACTGATATAAAAATTCACTGACACTGATATAAACACACACTGACACACTAATATAAAGACACTGACACACTGATATTAACACACACTGACACACTGATATAAACACAGTGACACACTGATATAAACACAAACTGATATAAACACACACTGACACACTGAGATAAACACACACTGATATAAACACACACCGACACACTGATATAAACGCACACTGACACACTGATAAAAACACACATTGACACTGATATAAACACACACTGACACTGAAATAAACACACACTGAGATAAACACACACTGACACACTGACATTAACACACACTGACACACTGATATAAACACACACTGACACTGATATGAACACACACTGATATAAACACAGACTGACACACTGATATAACCACACACTGATATAAACACACACTGTTATAAACACACACTGACACACTGATATAAACACACTGACACACTGATACAAACACACACTGATATAAACACACATTGATATAAACACACACTGACACACTGATATAGACACACTGATATAAACATACACAGATAGAAACATTCACTGACACACAGGTATAAACACACAACGACACTGATATAAACACACACTGACACACTGATATAAACACACTGACAAACTGATACAAACACACACTGACACACTGATATAAACACACACTGATATAAGCACACATTGACACACTGATATAAACACACACTGAGATAAACACACACTGACATACTGATATAAAACACACACTGAGATAACACACACTGATATAAACACAGTGACACACTGATATAAACACACATTGACACACTGATATACCCACACTGACACACTGATCTCAACACACATTGACACACTGATATAAACACACACTGATAGAAACACACACTGACACACTGATATAAACATACACAGATAGAAACATTCACTGACACACAGGTATAAACACACAACGACACTGATATAAACACCCATAGACACACTGGTATAAAAACACACTGACACATTGATATAAACATACACTGACACACTGATATAAACACACGCTGATCTAAGCACACACATTTACACACTGATATAAACACAATGACACAGTGATATAAACACAAATTGACACACTGATATAAACACACACTGATATAAACATAAACTGACACACTGATATAAACATACACTGACACACTGATATAAACACACACTGACACACTAATATAAACACACTGACACACTGACATAAACACACACTGATATGAACACACACTGACACACTGGTATAAACACACACTGACACTGATACAAACACACTGACACACTGATATAAACACACTGACACACTGACATAAACACACACTGACACACTGATATAAACACACACTGACACTGATATGAACACACACTGATATAAACACAGACTGACACACTGATATAACCACACACTGAGATAAACACACACTGACATACTGATATAAACACACACTGACACACTGATATAAACACACTGACAAACTGATACAAACACACATTGACACACTGATATAAACACACACTGTTATAAACACACACTGACACACTGATATAAACACACTGACACACTGATACAAACACACACTGATATAAACACACATTGATATAAACACACACTGACACACTGATATAGACACACTGATATAAACACACACTGACATAAACACACACTCACACACTGATATAAACACACACTGACACTGATATGATCACACATTGATATAAACACACACTGACACACTCATATAAACACAGATTGACACACTGATATAAACACATACTGATATAAACACACACTGACACACCGAGATCAACACATAATGATATAAACACACGCTGATATAAACACACACACTGACACACTGATATAAACACAAACTGACACACTGATACAAGCACACACTGACACACTGATAGAAGCACACACTGGTTTAAACATACACTGACACACTGATAAAATACACACTGACTCACTGATATAAACACACACTGACACATTGATATAAACACACACTGATATAAACACACACTGACACACTGATATAAACACACTGACACACTGAGATAAACACACATTGATACACTGATATAAACACACACTGATATCAGCGCACACTGATATTAAAACAGACTGACACACTGATATAAACACACACTGATATAAACAGACGCTGATTAATCACACTGACATACTGATATAAACACAGATCGACACACTGATATAAACACACACTGATATAAACACACACTGACACACTGATACAAGCAACACTGACACACTGATATAAACACACACTGATATAAACACACACTGACACACTGATAAAACACACACTGAGACTGATATAAACACACACTGACACACTGATATAAACACACACTGACACACTGATATAAACACACAGTGACACATTGATATAAACACACACTGATATAAACACACACTGACACACTGATAAAAACACACTGACACACTGAGATAAACTACATTGATACACTGATATAAACACACACTGATATCAGCACACACTGATATAAAGACAGACTGACACACTGATATAAACACACACTGATATAAGCAGACGCTGATTAATCACACTGACACACTGATAAAAACACACTGACACACTGAGATAAACTACATTGATACACTGATATAAACACACACTGATATCAGCACACACTGATATAAAGACAGACTGACACACTGATATAAACACACACTGATATAAACAGACGCTGATTAATCACACTGACACACTGAAAAAAACACAGATCGACACACTGATATAAACACACACTGACACACCGAGATAAACACATACTGATATAAACACATGCTGATATAAACACACACACTGACACACTGATATAAACACACACTGACACAATGATACAAGCAACACTGACACATTGATATAAACACACACTTATATAAACATACACTGACACACTGATATAAACACACTGACACACTGAGATAAACACACATTGATACACTGATATAAACACACACTGACACACTCATATAAACACACACTGATATAAGCACACACTGAGATAAACACACACTGACATACTGATATAAAACACACACTGAGATAAACACACACTGATATAAACACAGTGACACACTGATATAAACACACATTGACACACTGATATACCCACACTGACACACTGATCTCAACACACACTGACACACTGATATAAACAAACACACACTGATACACTGATAGAAACACACACTGACACACTGATATAAACACACTGACACACTGATACAAACACACACTGATACAAACACACACTGATATAAACACACATTGATATAAACACACACTGACACACTGATATAAACACACACTGACACTGATATGATCACACATTGATATAAGCACACATTGACACACTGATTTAAACACACATTGATATAAACACACACTGACACACTGATATAAACACACACTGACACATTGATATAAACACACACTGAGATAAACACACATTGATACACTGATATAAACACACACTGATATCAGCACACACTGATATAAAGACACACAGACACACTGATATAAACACACACTGATATAAGCACACATTGACACACTGATATAAACACACACTGATATAAACAGACGCTGATTAATCACACTGACACACTGATATAAACACACACTGACACACTCATATAAACACACACTGATATAAGCACACATTGACACACTTATATAAACACACACTGATATAAACACAAACTGACACACTGATATAAACATACACTGACACACTAATATAAATACACACTGACACACTGATATAAACACACTGACACACTGACATAAACACACACTAACACTGATATAAAGACACACTGCTATAAACACACACTGACACACTGGTATAAATACACACTCACACACTGGAATAAACATACACTGACACACTGATATAAACACACACTGACGCACTGATACAAACACACATTGACACACTGATATAAACACACACTGTTATAAACACACACTGACACACTGATATAAACACACTGACACACTGATACAAACACACACTGATATAAACACACACTGATATAAGCACACACTGACTCACTGATATAGACACACTGATATAAACACACACTGACGCACTGGTATAAACACACACCGACACTGATATAAACATCCACAGACACACTGGTATAAAAACACACTGACACACTTATATAAGCACACACTGACACACTGATATAGACACACTGATATAAACATCCACAGACACACTGGTATAAAAACACACTGACACACTTATATAAACACACACTGACACACTGATATTAACACACACTGACACACTGATATAAACACAGTGACACACTGATATAAACACAAACAAATATAAACACACACTGACACACTGAGATAAACACACACTGATATAAACAAACACAGACACACTGATATAAACACACTGACAAACTGATACAAACACACATTGACACACTGATATAAACACACACTGTTATAAACACACACTGACACACTGATATAAACACAGTGACACACTGAAATAAACACACACTGATATAAACACACACTGACACACTGACATAAACACATACTGACACACTGATATAAACACACACTGACACTGATATGAACACACACTGATATAAACACAGCCTGACACACTGATATAACCACACACTGAGATAAACACACACTGACAGACTGATATAAACACACACAGACACACTGATATAAACACACTGACAAACTGATACAAACACACATTGACACACTGATATAAACACACACTGTTATAAACACACACTGACACACTGATATAAACACACTGATATAAACACACACTGACATAAACACACACTCACACACTGATATAAACACACACTGACACTGATATGATCACACACTGATATAAACACACACTGATATAAACACAGATTGACACACTGATATAAACACACACTGATATAAACACACACTGACACACCGAGATCAACACATACTGATATAAACACACGCTGATATAAACACACACACTGACACACTGATATAAACACACACTGACACACTGATACAAGCACACACTGACACACTGATAGAAGCACACACTGGTATAAACATACACTGACATACTGATAAAATACACACTGACACTGATACAAACACACACTGACACACTGATATAAACACACACTTATATAAACATACACTGACACACTGATATAAACACACTGACACACTCATATAAACACACACTGATATAAGCACACACTGAGATAAACACACACTGACATACTGATATAAAACACACACTGAGATAAACACAGTGACACACTGATATAAACACACATTGACACACTGATATACCCACACTGGCACACTGATATAAACACACACTGACACACTGATATAAACACACACTGATATAAACACACACTGATACACTGATATAAACACACTGACACACTGAGATAAACACACATTAATACACTGATATAAACACACAGTGATATCGGCACACACTGATATAAAGACAGACTGACACACTGATATAAAGACGCACTGATATAAACAGACGCTGATTAATCACACTGACACACTGATATAAACACAGATCGACACACTGATATAAACACACTGACACACTGAGATAAACACTCATTGATATAAGCACACATTGACACACTGATATAAACACACATTGATATAAACACACACTGACACACTGATATAAACACACACTGACACATTGATATAAACACACACTGATATAAACACACACTGACACACTGATATAAACACACTGACACACTGAGATAAACACACATTGATACACTGATATAAACACACACTGATATCAGCACACATTGATATAAAGACACACAGACACACTGATATAAACACACACTGATATAAACAGACGCTGATTAATCACACTGACACACTGATATAAACACACACTGACACACTCATATAAACACACACTGATATAAGCACACATTGACACACTGATATAAACACACACTGATATAAACATACACTGACACACTGATATAAACATACACTGACACACTAATATAAATACACACTGACACACTGATATAAACACACTGACACACTGACATAAACACACACTAACACTGATATAAAGACACACTGCTATAAACACACACTGACACACTGGTATAAATACACACTCACACACTGGAATAAACATACACTGACACACTGATATAAACACACACTGACACTGATATAAACACACTGACACACTGATACAAACACACATTGACACACTGATATAAACACACACTGTTATTAACACACACTGACACACTGATATAAACACACACTGATATAAACACACACTGATATAAGCACACACTGACACACTGATATAGACACACTGATATAAACACACACTGATATAAACACACACTGACGCACTGGTATAAACACACACCGACACTGATATAAACATCCACAGACACACTGGTATAAAAACACACTGACACACTTATATAAACACACACTGACACATTGATATAAACACACACTGATATAAACACACACTGATATAAACACACACTGACACAATGAGATAAACATACACTGACACACTGATATAAACACAGTGACACACTGATATAAACACAAACTGATATAAACACACACTGACACACTGAGATAAACACACACTGATATAAACACACACCGACACACTGATATAAACACACACTGACACTGAAATAAACACACACTGATATAAACACACACTGACACACTGACATAAACACACACTGACACACTGATATAAACACACACTGACACTGATATGAACACACACTGATATAAACACAGACTGACACACTGATATAACCACACACTGAGATAAACACACACTAACAGACTGATATAAACACACACTGACACACTGATATAAACACACTGACAAACTGATACAAACACACATTGACACACTGATATAAACACACACTGTTATAAACACACACTGACATACTGATATAAACACACTGACACACTGATAGAAACACACACTGATATAAACACACATTGATATAAACACACACTGACACACTGATATAGACACACTGATATAAACACACACTGACATAAACACAGATTGACACACTGATATAAACACACACTGACACACCGAGATCAACACATACTGATATAAACACACGCTGATATAAACACACACAC
This sequence comes from Pristiophorus japonicus, assembly GCF_044704955.1. Taxonomy (NCBI): domain Eukaryota; kingdom Metazoa; phylum Chordata; class Chondrichthyes; family Pristiophoridae; genus Pristiophorus; species Pristiophorus japonicus. The sequence goes on from NC_092002.1 coordinate 12,151,250, forward strand.
TGACACACTGATATAAACACACACTGACACACTGATACAAGCACACACTGACACACTGATAGAAGCACACACTGGTATAAACATACACTGACACACTGATAAAATACACACTGACACTGATATAAACACACACTGACATACTGATATAAACACACACTGATACATTGATATAAACACACACTGATATAAACACACACTGACACACTGATATCAACACACTGACACACTGAGATAAACACACATTGATACACTGATATAAACACACACTGATATAAACACAGATCGACATACTGATATAAACACACACTGATATAAACACACACTGACACACTGAGATAAACACACATTGATACACTTATATAAACACACATTGATATCAGCACACACTGATATCAAGACACACTGACACACTGATATAAACACACACTGATATAAACAGACGCTGATTAATCACACTGACACACTGATATAAACACACACTGACACACTCATATAAACACACACTGATATATGCACACATTGACACACTGATATAAACACACACTGAGATAAACACACACTGACATACTGATATAAAACACACACTGAGATAAACACACACTGATATAAACACACAATGACACACCGAGATCAACACAAACTGATATAAACACACGCTGATATAAACACACACACTGACACACTGATATAAACACACACTGAAATAAACACACACTGACACAATGATATAAACACACACTGATATAAATACACACTGATAGAAACACACACTGATATAAACACACACTGACACACTGATATAAACACACATTGATACACTGATATAAACACACACTGACACACTGATATAAAATACACTAACACTGATATAAACACACACTGACACTGATATAAACACACACTGGGACTGATATAAACGCACAGTGACACACTGATATCATCACATCACTGACACACTGATATAAACACACACTGATATAAAGATACACTGATATAAACACACATTGATACGCTGATATAAACACACACTGATATAAACACACACTGATATAAACACACTGACACACTGATATAAACACACACTGACACTGATATAAACACACACTGATATAAACACACTGACACACTGATATAAACACACACTGACACAGTGGTATAAACACACAATGACACACTGATATAACCACACACTGACACACTGATATAAAATACACTAGCACTGATATAAACACACACTGACACTGATATAAACACACACTGGGACTGATATAAACGCACAGTGACACACTGATATCATCACATCACTGACACACTGATATAAACACACACTGATATAAAGATACACTGATATAAACACACATTGATACGCTGATATAAACACACACTGATATAAACACACACTGATATAAACACACTGACACACTGATATAAACACACACTGACACTGATATAAACACACACTGACACACTGATATAGACACACATTGATACACTGATATAAACACACACTGATATAAACACACACTGATATAAACACGCACTAACACACTGATATAAATATACACTGACACAGTGGTATAAACACACAATGACACACTGATATAAACACACACTGACACACTGATATATAAATACACTAACACTGATATAAACACACACTGACACACTTATTTAATGCACACTTACACACTGATATCAACACACACTGATATAAACACACACTGATAGACTGATATAAACACTCACTGATTTCAACACACACTGACACACTGATATAAACACACTGACACACTGATATAAACACGCACTAACACACTGATATCAACATACACTGACACACTGATATAAACACACGCTGAAATAAACACACACTGACACGCGGATGTAAACACACACTGATATAAACAGATACTGACACACTGATAGAAAAATACACTAACACTGATATAAACACACACTGACACACTGATATAAATACACACTGATATAAACACACACTGAAATAAACACACACTGACACACTGATATAAACACACACTGATATAAATACACACTGATAGAAACACACACTGACACATTGATATAAACACGCACTAACACACTGATATAAACACACACTGATATAAACACACTGACACACTAATATAAACACACACTGACACTGATATAAATACACATTGATACACTGATATAAACACACACTGATATAAACACACACTGATATAAACACACCGACACACTGATATAAACACGCACTAACACACTGATATAAACATACACTGACACAGTGGTATAAACACACAATGACACACTGATATAACCACACACTGACACACTGATATAAAAATACACTAACACTGATATAAACACACACTGACACACTGATATAAATACACACTTACACGCTGATATAAACACACACTGATATAAACACACACTGATAGACTGATATAAACACTCACTGATTTCAATACACACTGACACACTGATATAAACACGCACTAACACACTGATATCAACATACACTGACACACTGGTATAAATACACACTGATATAAACACACACTGAAATAAACACACACTGACACAATGATATAAATACACACTGACACACTGATATAAACACGCACTGATATAAACACACTGTCACACTGATATAAACACACACTGGCACACTGATATCAACACAAAATGGCACACTGATATGAACACACACTGACACACTGATATAAACACGCACTGATATAAACACACTGTCACACTGATATAAACACACACTGGCACACTGATATAAACACACAATGGCACACTGACATAAACACACACTGACACTGATATAAATGCACACTGATATAAAAACACAATGACACACTGATATAACCACACACTGACACACTGATATAAAAATACACTAACACTGATATAAACACACACTGACACTGATATAAACACACACTGAAACACTGATATAAACGCACACTGATAGACTGATATAAACACACACTGATATAAACACACATTGACACACTGATATAAACACACACTGATATAAAGATACACTGATATAAACACACATTGATACACTGATATAAACACACACTGATATAAACACACACTGATATAAACACACTGACACACTGATATAAACACACACTGACACTGATATAAACACACACTGACACACTGATATAAACACACATTGATACACTGATATAAACACACACTGATATAAACACACACTGATATAAACACACACTGACACTGATATAAACACACACTGGGACTGATATAAACGCACAGTGACACACTGATATCATCACACACTGACACACTGATATAAACACACACTGATATAAAGATACACTGATATAAACACACATTGACACACTGATATAAACATACAATGACACACTGATATAAACACACACTGATATAAACACACTGACAGACTGATAGAAACACACACTGACACACTGATATAAACTAACACTGATATAAACACACACTGATATAAACACAAACTGATATAAACACACACTGATATAAACACACACTGGCACACTGATATAAACACACACTGATATAAATACACACTGATAGAAACACACACTGACACATTGATATAAACACGCACTAACACACTGATATAAACATTCACTGACACAGTGGTATAAACACACAATGACACACTGATATAAACACACACTGACACACTGATATAAAAATACATTAACACTGATATAAACACACACTGACACACTTATTTAATGCACACTTACACACTGATATAAACACACACTGATATAAACACACACTGATAGACTGATATAAACACACTGACACACTGATATAAACATGCACTAACACACTGATATCAACATACACTGACACACTGATATAAACACACGCTGAAATAAACACACACTGACACGCGGATGGAAACACACACTGATATAAACAGATACTGACACACTGATATAAAAATACACTAACACTGATACAAACACACACTGACACACTGATATAAATACATACTGATATAAACACACACTGAAATAAACACACACTGACACAATGATATAAACACACACTGATATAAATACACACTGATAGAAACACACACTGATATAAACACACACTGACACACTGATATAAACACACATTGATACACTGATATAAACACACACTGATATAAACACACACTGATATAAACACACTGACACTCTAATATAAACACACACTGACACTGATATAAACACACACTAATATAAACACACACTGACACACTGATATAAACACACACTGACACACTGATATAAACACACACTGCCTCACTGATATAAACACACACTGATATAAACACACACTGATATAAACACACACTGACACACTGATATAAACACACACTGATACACGGATATAAACACACAATGATATAAACACACACTGACACTGATATATAAACACACACTGATATAAACATACACTGACACATTGATATAAACACACATTGACACACTGATATAAACACACACTGATATAAACACATACTGATATAAACATACACTGACACACTGATATAAACACACACTGGCACACGGATATAAACACAGACTGATATAAACACACACTGACACGTAGATATAAACACACACTGACACACTGATATAAACACACACTGAAATAAACACACACTGTCACACAGATATAAACACACACTGACACTGATATAAACACACGCTGATATAAACACTACTGACACACAGATATAAATACACACTGACACACTGATATAAACACACACTGACACACTGATATAAACACATACTGCCACTGATATAAACATACACTGACACACTGGTATAAACACACACTGACACACTGATATAAACACACACTGAAATAAACACACACTGTCACACAGATATAAACACACACTGACACTGATATAAACACACGCTGACACTGATATAAACATACACTGACACACTGGTATAAACACACACTGACACACTGATATAAATACACACTGATATAAACACACACTGAAATAAACACACACTGACACAATGATATAAACACACACTGCCACTGATATAAACACACACTGACACACTGATATAAATACACACTGATATAAACACACACTGAAATAAACACACACTGACACAATGAAATAAACACACACTGACACACTGATATAAACACGCACTGATATAAACACACTGTCACACTGATATAAACACACACTGGCACACTGATATAAACACACAATGGCACACTGACATAAACACACACTGACACTGATATAAATGCACACTGATATAAACACACACTGCAACACTGATATAAACACACACTGCCTCACTGATATAAACACACTTTGACATACTGATATAAACACACTGACACAATGATAGAAACACACACTGACACACTGATATAAACACACACTGATATAAACACACACTGACACACTGATATATACACACACTGATACACTGATATAAACACACACTGATATAAACGCACACTGACATACTGATATAAACACACACTGATACACGGATATAAACACACAATGATATAAACACACACTGACACTGATATATAAACACACACTGATATAAACATACACTGACACATTGATATAAACACACATTGACACACTGATATAAACACACACTGATATAAACACACACTGATATAAACATACACTGACACACTGATATAAACAAACACTGACACACTGATATAAACACACACTGACACACTGATATAAACACATACTGACACTGATATAAACATACACTGACACACTGGTATAAACACACACTGACACACTGAAATAAACACACAATGATATAAACACACACTGCCACTGATATAAACACACACTGACACACTGATATAAACACACATTGACACACTGATATAAATACACACTGATATAAACACACCCTGATATAAACACACACTGACACACTGAAATAAACACACAATGATATAAACACACACTGCCACTGATATAAACACACACTGACACACTGATATAGACACACATTGACACACTGATATAAACACACACTGACACACTGATATAAACACACACTGTTATAAACACTGATATAAACACACACTAACACACTGATATAGACATACATTGATACACTGATATAAACACACACCGACACACTGATATAAACACACACTGATGTAAACATACACTGATATAAACTCACACTGACACACTGATATAAACACACATTGACACACTGATATAAACACATTGACACACTGATATAAAGACCCTGACACACTGATATATACACACACTGACACTGATATAAACACACACTGACACACTGATATAAACACACTGATATAAACACACACTGACATAAACATAAACTGACAAACTGATATAAACACACAATGATATAAACACACACTGGCACTATATAAACACACACTGACACACTGTTATAAACACACACTGACACACTGTTATAAACACACACTAACACACTGATATAAATACACACTGACACTGATATAAACACACACTGACACACTGTTAAAAACACGCACTGAAACACTGATATTAACACATACTTACACATTGATATAAACACACACTGACACACTGATATAAACACATACTGGCACACTGATATAAACACACACTGACACACTGATATAAACACACACTGATATAAACTCGCACTGACACACTGATATAAGCAAACACTGATAGAAACACACACTGACACACTGATATAAACACATTGACACACTGATATAAACACCCTGTCACACTGATATATACACACATTGACACACTAATTTAAACACACACTGACACTCTGATATTAACACACACTGACACTGATATAAACACACACTGACACATTGATCTAAACACACACTGACACACTGATATAAACACACACTGCCTCACTGATATAGACACACTTTGACATACTGATATAAACACACTGACACAATGATAGAAACACACACTGCCTCACTGATATAAACACACACTGATATAAACACACACTGATACACTGATATAAACACACACTGATATAAACACACACTGACACACTGATATAAAAACACACTGATACACGGATATAAACACACAATGATATAAACACACACTGACACTGATATATAAACACACACTGATATAAACATACACTGATATAAACATACACTGACACACTGATATAAACACACACTGGCACACGGATATAAACACAGACTGATATAAACACACACTGACACGCAGATATAAACACACACTGACACAGTGATATAAACACACACTGAAATAAACACACACTGTCACACAGATATAAACACACACTGACACTGATATAAACACACACTGAAATAAAACTACTGACACACAGATATAAATACACACTGACACACTGATATAAACACACACTGACACACTGATATAAACACATACTGACACTGCTATAAACATACACTGACACACTGGTATAAACACACACTGACACACTGATATAAACACACACTGAAATAAACACACACTGTCACACAGATATAAACACACACTGACACTGATATAAACACACACTGACACTGATATAAACATACACTGACACACTGGTATAAACACACACTGACACACTGATATAAATACACACTGATATAAACACACACTGAAATAAACACACACTGACACAATGATATAAACACACACTGCCACTGATATAAACACACACTGACACACTGATATAAATACACACTGATATAAACACACAGTGAAATAAACACACACTGACACAATGAAATAAACACACACTGACACACTGATATAAACACGCACTGATATAAACACACTGTCACACTGATATAAACACACACTGGCACACTGATATAAACACACAATGGCACACTGACATAAACACACACTGACACTGATATAAATGCACACTATTATAAACACACACTGTAACACTGATATAAACACACATTGACACACTGATATAAACACACACTAATATAAACAAACACTGACACACTGATATAAACACACGCTGACACACTGATATAAACACACAGTGATCTAAACACACACTGATACACTGATATAAACACACACTAATATCAACACACACTGATAAAAACACATTGACACAGTGATATAAACACCCTGATACACTGATATATACACACACTGACACACTGATATAAACACACACTGACACACTGATATAAACACACACTGATATAAACACAAACTGATATGAACACACACTGACAAACTGATATAAACGCACACTGATATAAACACACACTGCCTCACTGATATAGACACACTTTGACATACTGATATAAACACACTGACACAATGATAGAAACACACACTGACACACTGATATAAACACACACTGATATAAACACACACTGACACGCTGATATATACACACACTGATACACTGATATAAACACACACTGATATAAACACACACTGACACACTGATATAAACACACACTGATACACGGATATAAACACACAATGATATAAACACACACTGACACTGATATATAAACACACACTGATATAAACATACACTGACACATTGATATAAACACACATTGACACAGTGATATAAACACACACTGATATAAACACACACTGATATAAACACACACTGACACTGATATATAAACACACACTGATATAAACATACACTGACACATTGATATAAACACACATTGACACAGTGATATAAACACACACTGATATAAACACACACTGATATAAACATACACTGACACACTGATATAAACACACACTGACACACTGATATAAACACACACTGAAATAAACACACACTGTAACACAGATTTAAATACACACTGACAGTGATATAAACACACACTGATATAAACACTACTGACACACAGATATAAATACACACTGACACACTGATATAAACACACACTGACACACTGATATAAACACATACTGACACTGATATAAACATACACTGACACACTGGTATAAACACACACTGACACACTGAAATAAACACACAATGATATAAACACACACTGCCACTGATATAAACACACACTGACACACTGCTATAAACACACATTGACACACTGATATAAATACACACTGATATAAACACACCTGATATAAACACACACTGACACACTGAAATAAACACACAATGATATAAACACACACTGCCACTGATATAAACACACACTGACACACTGATATAGACACACATTGACACACCGATATAAACACACACTGACACACTGATATAAGCACACACTGTTATAAACACACACTGACACACTTGATATAAACACACACTGATGTAAACATACACTGATATAAACTCACACTGACACACTGATATAAACACACAATGGCACACTGACATAAACACACACTGACACTGATATAAATGCACACTGATATAAACACACACTGACACACTGATATAAACACACACTGATATAAATACACACTGATAGAAACACACACTGATAGAAACACACACTGACACACTGATATAAACACACATTGATACACTGATATAAACACACACTGATATAAACACACACTGATATAAACACACTGACACACTAATATAAACACACACTGACACTGATATAAACACACACTAATATAAACACACACTGACACACTGATATAAACACACACTGACACACTGATATAAACACACACTGCCTCACTGATATAAACACACACTGATATAAACACACACTGACATTGATATAAACACACATCTGACACACTGATAAAAGCAAACACTGATGGAAACACACACTGACAAACTGATATAAATACACAATGATATAAACACACACTGCCACTGATATAAACACACACTGATATAAATACACATTGGCACACTGATATAAACACACACTGGCACTATATAAACACACACTGACACACTGTTATAAACACACACTGACACACTGATATAAACACACACTGATATAAACACACACTGACACACTGATATAAACACACACTGACACACTAATATAAACACACACTGACACTGATATAAACACACACTGACACACTGGTAAAAACACGCACTGACACACTGATATAAACACATACTTACACACTGATATAAACACACACTGACACACTGATATAAATACACACTGATATAAACTCACACCGATATAAACAGATACTGACACACAGATATGAACACACTGACACACTGATATAAACACATACTTACACACTGATATAAACACACACTAACACACTGATATAAACACACACTGATAGAAACACACACTGACACTGATATAAACACACACTGACACACTGGTAAAAACACGCACTGACACACTGATATAAACACATACTTACACACTGATATAAACACACACTGACACACTGATATAAATACACACTGATATAAACTCACACCGATATAAACACACACTGACACACCGATATAAACACACACTGACACACTGATATAAACACACATTGACACACTGATATAAACTCACACTGATATAAACAGATACTGACACACTGATATGAACACGCTGACACACTGATATAAACACACACTAAAACACTGATATAAACATACTCTAATATAAACACACACTGACATTGATATAAACATACACTGACACACTGATAAAAGCAAACACTGATGGAAACACACCCTGACACACTGATATAAACACCCTGACACACTGATATAAACACACACTGACACTGATATAAACACACACTGGCACACTGATATAAACATACTTACACACTGATATAAACACACATTGACACACTGATATAAACACACACTGACACACTGATATAAACACACACTGACACACTGATCGAAACACACACTGACACACTGATATAAGCAAACACTAATATAAACACACACTGACACTGATATAAACACATTGACACACTGATATAAACACCCTGACACACTGATATATACACACACTGACACTGATATAAACGCACACTGACACACTGATATAAACACACACTGCTATAAACACACACTGACACACTGATATAAACACACTGACACACTGATATAAACACACACTGACACTCTGATATAAACATACACTGATACACTGATATAAACACACACTGATATAAACACACACTGACACATTGATATAAACACACACTGATATAAACACACACTGACACACTGATATAAACACACTGACACACTGATATAAACACACACTGACACTCTGATATAAACACACACTGACACACTGATATAAACACACACTGACACACTGATATAAACACACAATGATATAAATACACACTGACACTGATATAAACAAACACTGATATGAACACACACTGACACACTGATATAAACACACATTGACACACTGATATAAACACACACTGATATAAACACACACTGACACACTGATATAAACTCACACTGATATAAACAGATACTGACACACTGATATGAACACGCTGACACACTGATATAAACACACACTAAAACACTGATATAAACAAACTCTAATATAAACACACACTGACATTGATATAACCACACACTGACACACTGATAAAAGCAAACACTGATGGAAACACACACTGACACACTGATATAAACACCCTGACACACTGATATAAACACACACTGACACTGATATAAACACACACTGGCACACTGATATAAACATACTTACACACTGATATAAACACACATTGACACACTGATATAAACACACACTGACACTCTGATATAAACACACACTGACACACTGATCGAAACACACACTGACACACTGATTTAAGCAAACACTAATATAAACACACACTGACACTGATATAAACACATTGACACACTGATATAAACACCCTGACACACTGATATATACACACTGACACACTGATATAAACACACACTGATATAAACACACACTGACACACTGATATGAACACACTGACATACTGATATAAACAAACACTGACACACTGATATAAACACACACTGATATAAACACACACTGGCACACTGATATAAACACACACTGACACTGATATGAACACACACTGACACACTGATATAAACACTCACTGATATAAACACACACCGACACACTGATATAAACACACACTGACACGCTGATATAAACACACACTGCTATAAACACACACTGTTATTAACACACACTGACTCACTGATATAGACACACATTGACACAGTGATATAAACACAGTGGCACACTGGTATAAACACACACTGACACACTGATATAAACACACACTGACACACTGATATAAACACACACTGATATAAACACACACTGATATAAACACATTGACACACTGATATAAACACCCTGACACACTGATATATACACACACTGACACTGATATAAACGCACACTGACACACTGATATAAACACACACTGATATAAACACACACTGACACACTGATATAAACACACTGACACACTGATATAAACACACACTGACACTCTGATATAAACACACACTGACACACTGATATAAACACACAATGATATAAATACACACTGACACTGATATAAACACACACTGATATGAACACACACTGACACACTGATATAAACACACACTGATATAAACACACACTGACACTGATATAAACATACACTGACACACTGATATAAACACACACTGATATAAACACACACCGACACACTGATATAAACACACACTGACACACTGATATAAACACACACTGACACACTGATATAAACACATTGACACACTGATATAAACACCCTGACACACTGATATATACACACACTGACACTGATATAAACACACTCTGACACATTGATATAAACACACACTGATATAAACACACACTGACACACTGATATAAACACACACTGACACTCTGATATAAACACACACTGACACACTGATATAAATACACACTGACACTGATATAAACACACACTGATATGAACACACACTGACACACTGATATAAACACACATTGACACACTGATATAAACACACACTGATATAAACACACACTGACACACTGATATAAACACACACTGATATAAACACACACTGACACACTGATATGAACACACTGACACACTGATATAAACACACACTGGCACACTGATATAAACACACACTGATATAAACACACACTGACACACTGATATAAACACACACTGATATGAACACACACGGACACACTGATATAAACACACACTGATATAAACACACACCGACACACTGATATAAACACACACTGACACCTGATATAAACACATACTGCTATAAACACACACTGTTATTAACACACACTGACTCACTGATATAGACACACATTGACACACTGATATAAACACAGTGACACACTGATATAAACACACACTGACACACTGATATAAACACACACTGACACTGATATAAACACACACTGACACTGATATAAACACACACTGATATAAACACATTGACACACTGATATAAACACACACTGACACACTGATATAAACACCCTGACACACTGATATAAACACACACTGAAATAAACACACACTGACACACTGATATAAACACACATTGACACACTGATATAAACACACACTGACACACTGATATAAACACACACTGACACACTGATATAAACATACACTGATATAAACACACACTGGCACACTGATATAAACACATTGACACACTGATATAAACACACACTGACACACTGATATAAACACCCTGACACACTGATATAAACGCACACTGATATAAACACATTGACACACTGATATAAACACACACTGACACACTGATATAAACACCCTGACACACTGATATAAACACACACTGAAATAAACACACACTGACACACTGATATAAACACACATTGACACACTGATATAAACACACACTGATATCAACACACACTGACACACTGATGCAAACATACACTGATATAAACACACACTGATATAAATACACACTGATATAAACACACACTGATATAAAACACTGATATAAACACACACTGACACTGATATAAACACACATTGACATTTCTAAACTTCCTTGTGAGCGAGCTTCATTTAACATCCAAGTAATGTTCAATTTCAGGCTGTGCCGAGTGACCCCTTGAAAGTGACCCGGTCGATTTCAGGGCTGCAATCAGTGAGACGTTATGAATGAAATGAATTTGAATCTGACGCCCTGACGGAATTTGTTCAATCTCTTTGCGGCACTGACGATCCGGACTGATATTCCATCCTCACTGTGTTGCCCCAGCTTCCAGACAAGCTGTAACTTGTCAGGCTTGAAGTTGTCATCCACTCAAGCAATAGGCTCCTTTTGGAGGTTGAGAAACAGAATGCAATCTCCTTATTCCCAAATTGAGAGATTGGTAAAGCACTCTCTGTTGCTTCGGTGATCTGACAAAGACTTTGCACGGAATAGAACATTTGGTAAAATGATTGCATGCCCTGTCGGTATCCCAGCACCGACTCCAACAGGTGGCCCATGTGATATACTGACCTCGCCAGGGTCCGAATATAAACTGCTCCACTCCGGCATTTCATGTGATTCCATTTTCACTGAACCCAACATTTCTTTTCCTTCGAAAAACACCAGTCAGATGAAACAAGGCAGGGGGGAGTTTGGAGTGGGGGGAGGGGGGGGAGGTTGGGGGTGGGGGGGAGGGGGGGCTCCAAATTGTATTCCAATCCCTAACCCCCCGGAGTTGTGACCGAGACTTCACCAAGCAGAGGAACTCCGAGTTTCAGAGGGAAGAGGACTTGGAGGACCTAGATAGGCCAGGGAGAGAGGGGATGGGGGTGGGGGGTGGGGGAGGGAGGGGGTGGGGGGGTGTTGGTTCCTTGACACTCCGATTCGAAAGGATCCCAGAGTTGCAGCAGCACAGCCCTGGCACACTGGTGGCCGTAGAGTCCAAAGCTTCAGGCTTGCTCAGATGTTGGTGGGAGAGGTCCCTTGAGTTGGTGAGCCCCTTTCACACTCCACCTGGGCTTTACAGCAGTTGCAGCTCTTGTGCTCTCTCTCTCTCTCGCTCTCGCTCTCGTTTTTTGAGGTCCTCAGGCAGCCTCTGGGATACAAGTGTGTGACTGTTGGGGAAGTTACTGATTAACTGAGCGCTTGAGGTGTGGTGCCTCTGGACCAAGGTTGCTGCAGTTGGGAGGCTTTGGGGAGGAGATAGACAACCAGGCGACAACACCGCCCTCTGGCGGCCGCGGCGGCGAATTGCTCAAGCCTGCCGTCCCGAGTCTGGTCAGACAATGTCCTCTGCCCCAGGGTGGGGACATCCTGCACCTTCAGGACGCAGTCCTGTCGAGTGCATTCCAAAATGAATTTCAACCCATCCCTGCTTGCATTCCCCCCCACCCCATCATCATTGGCAGTCCCTCGGAATCGAGGAAGACTTGCTTCCACTCTAAACATGAGTCCTTGGGTGGCTGAACAGTCACAGGGGTCACAGTCTAAGGATAAGGGGTAAGCTACTTAGGACTGAGATGAGGAGAAATTTCTTCACTCAGAGAGTTGTTAACCTGTGGAATTCCCTGCCGCAGAGAGTTGTTGAGGCCAGTTCATTAGATATATTCAAGAGGGAGTTAGATGTGGCCCTTACGCCGAAAGGGATCAAGGGGTATGGAGAGAAAGCAGGAAAGGGGTACTGAGGTGAATGATTAGCCATGATCATATTGAATGGTGGTGCAGGCTCAAAGGGCCGAATGGCCTACTCCTGCACCTATTTTCTATGTTTCTATGTTTCCAATATGGGAACCACAGTCCCTGTCACAGGTGGGACAGACTGTCGTTGAGGGAAGGGGAGGGTGGGACTGGTTTGCCGCACGCTTCTTCCGCTGCCTGCGCTTGATTTCTGCATGCTCTCGGCGACAAGGCTCGAGGTGCTCAGCGCCCTCCCGGATGCACTTCCTCCACTCAGGGCAGTCTTTGGCCAGGGACTCCCAGGTGCCGCTGGGGATGTTGCACTTTATCAGGGAGGCTTTGAGGGTGTCCCTGTAACGTTTCCTCTGCCCACCTTTGGCTTGTTTGCCGTGAAGGAGTTCCGAGTAGAGCGCTTGCTTTGTGAGACTTGTGTCTCGTGCCTTAAATAGCAACCCAACTCGGGAGCAGCAAAGCAGCATTACAGACGGCTCATGGCTGAGGTCCATCAAAAAGCCCGGGACCTAAAGAGCAGGTGGTGGATGTAGAAAGCACAGGAGATACAGCAGCTGGCCGACAGCCATGATGTGCGAGGATTCTTCATCGCAGTCAAGGCCACATACGGTCCAAACTCCCAAGGCCCCACCCCACTGCTGGCCAAGAACGGGGAAACACTCATCAAGGATGCAGGTACAGCAGGCGGTTAAGAAAGCAAATGGCATGTTGGCCTTCATAGCGAGGGGATTTGAGTACAGGGGCAGGGAGGTGTTGCTACAGTTGTACAGGGCCTTGGTGAGGCCACACCTGGAGTATTGTGTACAGTTTTGGTCTCCTAACTTGAGGAAGGACATTCTTGCTATTGAGGGAGTGCAGCGAAGGTTCACCAGACTGATTCCCGGGATGGCGGGACTGACCTATCAAGAAAGATTGGATCAACTGGGCTTGTATTCACTGGAGTTCAGAAGAATGAGAGGGGACCTCATAGAAACGTTTAAAATTCTGACGGGTTTAGACAGGTTAGATGCAGAAAGAATGTTCCCAATGTTGGGGAAGTCCAGAACCAGGGGTCACAGTCTGAGGATAAGGGGTAAGCCATTTAGGACCGAGATGAGGAGAAACTTCTTCACCCAGAGAGTGGTGAACCTGTGGAATTCTCTACCGCAGAAAGTAGTTGAGGCCAATTCACTAAATATATTCAAAAGGGAGTTAGATGAAGTCCTTACTACTCGGGGGATCAAGGGTTATGGCGAGAAAGCAGGAAGGGGGTACTGAAGTTTCATGTTCAGCCATGAACTCATTGAATGGCGGTGCAGGCTAGAAGGGCTGAATGGCCTGCTCCTGCACCTATTTTCTATGTTTCTATGTTTCTAGGACACCGAGGCAGTCAGGGCCTGCTGGAAGGAACACTTCGAAGATTTCCGAGACTCTGCCTTTGACTCGAGTGTTCTCGACTCCATTCCGCTGCATGCGACCTGCCACCACCTCAGTGAGACCCCAACACTGCACGAGGTAGGGAAGGCCATAAGATAGCTAAAAAAAACAACAAGGCTACGGAAGCAGATGGAATCCCTGCTGAGGCACTGAAGTATGCGGAGAGGCACTACTGCCGTGAATATACGACCTCATCTCTCTCATCTGGAGGGAGGAGAGGATGCCGGGAGATCTCAGAGATGCAGTGATCATGACTATCTTTAAAAAAGGGGACAAGTCCGACTGCGGCAACTACAGAGGTATCTCCCTGCTATCAGCCACTGGAGTCCTCCTCAACCGTCTTCTCCCCGTGCCCGAGGAGCTCCTCCCAGAATCACAGTGCAAATTTCATCCCCTACGGGGCACAATGGACATGATTTTTACAGCGCAACAACTGCAGGAAAAATGCAGGGAACAGCACCAGCCCTTATACATGGCCTTCTTTGACCTTATACAGGCCTTTACACTCCCACCCCACACTTCTCTAGCGATGAGGAAAGATTGGACAGGCTGGGGTTGATTTCTTTGGAACAGAGGAGGCTGGGGGGAGACCTTATTGAGGTGTATAAAATTATGAGGGGCCTGGATAGAGTGGATAGGAAGGACCTATTCCCCTTAGCAGGAGGTCAACAACCAAGGGGCATAGATTTAGGAGGTTTAGAGGAGATGTGAGGGGAAATTTCTTCACCCAGAGGGTGTTGGGGGTCTGAAACTCACTGCCTGAAAGGATGGTAGAGGGAATAACCCTCGCAGCATTTAAAAAGTACTTGAATGTGCACTTGGATATCACATTGCTGTGTGTGGGAGCTTGCTGTGCGCAAATTGGCTGCGGCCAATTTGGGACGTCCGGTGGTCGTGAAAGGCGCTATAGAAATGCAAGCCTTTTTCTCCCCGGGGAGGAGACACAGTCTGCCAGTCGGAACGTGCGGTGGGAATTAACCCAAAAGAGACAAGCCGAGTTGGCTCTGCATTAATGCGCTGAGGAAACCAGACCGTGCTCTGGGTCTAGGTCTGTCTGAGAGTTTGGTGAGTGTGGGGTATCTTTGCTTTTTTTTCCGGCTTGAAACCTGGAGGGGAAAAAAGATTTTTGTATAAATTGGGAGGCGTCGAAAGCTGGTTCCCTGAAAGAATTCCCTTCTGTGTGTGTGTCTGTGTATCAGACTAGACGACAACATACAGCCACTCTCAGGCAAAAAAAAATCCAGATTCCTCCTTCAGGAACGCTTCCGCCGACAAACCTCCAACTCTGTCAATATCCCTGCTGCCTTGGAATTCAAAGACTTTTCTGATACATTTATTCCAGCCAATGGGGTGAGGTGCAGGGAGTGTGGGAGGAGCCAGCATTGGATCAGTTGGGGGCCAAATGTTACTGTAAAATGTCCAGCTGATTTATTAAAACACAAGAGGTGAGGCGACTTGGGTTTGATGCAATGTCCCAAATTGTTTTGTCTGTAAGTTTCCGGATTGTGAAATGTACCTGCCAGTCAAGTGGAAACCCTCCCGGCCAAAGCATGTGCAGGGGCAATCGGATACCCGCAGGTTTGCCCCTGAAACTCCAGCCCGGATAGACAGACAACTGTTCAAACCTTGGAAGAAAAAACATTTTTTTAAATGGGTGCGGCGTGTCTGGCACCTGCTCGGTGTCAACACGGGGGTGGTCGGAGGGACATTGCGGGAGCGGTGAGCACTCTGGTTCAGCAGCTCCATGTCCCAAACCCAGAACTCCAACACACCGCCCGGCTTCAGACCCGGCATAAAATGTGAAGTGTGAGTGAGTGTGTGTGTGTGAGTGAGAGTGTGTGTTGGAGTTTGTATGTATGCGCGAGTGTGAATGTGCGTGTTGGAGTGTGTGTGAGTGTATGTGTGTTGGGGTGTGTGTGTGTAAGAGTGTGTGTGTTGGAGTGTGAGAGATTGTGAGTGTGCGTGTTGGAGTGTGCGTGGGTGTGCGAGGTGTGAGTATGTGTATGTGTGAGTGGTGTGTTGGTGTGTGTGTTGGAGTGTGTGTGGGTGTGGGTGTGTGAGTGTGTTGGGGTGTGTGTGTGTTGTGGGGTGTGTGCATGTGTGTGTGTGTTGGAGTGTGTGAGAGAATAGGTCTGTGAGTGTGTGTTTGTGTGTGTAGGTTTGAGTGTGTGTATGTGTGTGTGTGTAGGTTTGTGGGTGTGTGTGTGTGTGTTGGAGTGTTGGTGTGTGTAGGTTTGTGAGTGTGTGTTGGAGTGTGTGTAGGTGTTGGTGTGTGTGTTGGAGTGTGTGTAGGTGTGGGTGTGTGAGTGTGTTGGGGTGTGTGTGTGTTGTGGGGTGTGTATGGGTGTAGGTGTGTGAGTGTGTGTGTATGTAGGTGTATGGGTGTAGGTGTGTGAGTGTGTGTGTGTATGTAGGTGTATGGGTGTAGGTGTGTGAGTGTGTGTGTATGTAGGTGTATGGGTGTAGGTGTGTGATTGTGTATATGGGTGTAGGTGTGTGTGAGTGTGTCTATGTAGGTGTATGGGTGTAGGTGTGTGAGTGTGTATATATAGGTGTATGGGTGTAGGTGTGTGAGTGTGTGTATGTAGGTGTAGGTGTGTGTGTGAGTATGTGTGTATGTAGGTGTGTGAGTGTGTGTGTATGTAGGTGTATGGGTGTAGGTGTGTGAGTGTGTGTATATAGGTGTATGGGTGTAAGTGTGTGAGTGTGTGTATATAGGTGTATGGGTGTAGGTGTGTGAATATGTGAATGTAGGTGTATGGGTGTAGGTGTGTGAGTGTGTGTATATAGGTGTATGGGTATAGGTGTGTGTGTGTGTATATAGGTGTATGGGTGTAGGTGTGTGAGTGTGTGTGTGTGTGTGAGTGTGTGTATGTAGGTGTATGGGTATAGGTGTGTGAGTGTGTGAATGTAGGTGTATGGGTGTAGGTGTGTGAGTGTGTATGTAAGTGTATGGGTGTAGGTGTGTGAGTGTGTATGTAAGTGTATGGGTGTAGGTGTGTGAGTGTGTGTGTATATAGGTGTATGGGTGTAGGTGTGTGAGTGTGTATGTAAGTGTATGGGTGTAGGTGTGTGAGTGTGTGTGTATATAGGTGTATGGGTGTAGGTGTGTGAGTGTGTGTGTGTGTATGTAGGTGTATGGGTGTAGGTGTGTGAGTGTGTGTATATAGGTGTATGGGTGTAGGTGTGTGAGTGTATGTATGTAGGTGTATGGGTGTAGGTGTGTGAGTGTGTGTATATAGGTGTATGGGTGTAGGTGTGTTTGATCTCTGCCTGCAGCCTGTTCCAGCGATGCTGTGTCTGGACCAGGCCCAGCATTGACCTCCGGCAGCTGGTTATGGAGCAGCCTGGTGGCCCATCGCACCCGTTACCTGCCGACAGTAGAAAAGCAAAAATATGAAGCAGCTGTTTTATTTTTAATGTCTTTATAAATGAGCAGTGCCCGGTGGTCCTGATCCCACTGTTCACCAGCAGGTGAAAGCAGCATCACCTCTCCGTCATCAGCCGTCTCGAGTTACAGATAGCTGGGCAGGAGTCCAGCAGCGAGAGGGTTAAGTTCCGTTGTGTTTAAGTGATCAGCCAAGTTCTCCGCTGCTGAGGAGCAGGGGAGGAAGTTTCTTGCCACCTACTGCTTGCCGCTGAACGGGAAGTTAATCATTCTCGTCCTTGTGTGCTCAAATCTCTCCATGTCTGCGCTCCTCCAATTCTGGCCTCTTGAGCACCCCTGATTTTAATCGCTCCAACGTCGGCGGCCGTGCCTTCTGTTGCCCGGGCCCCAAGCTCTGGAATTCCCTCCCTGAACCTCTCCACCTCTCTCTCCTCCTTTAAGACGCTCCTTAAAACCTACCTGTACTTCAGTGGGTAGCACCCTCACCTCTGAGTCAGAAGGTTGTGTGTTCAAGTCCCAGTCCAGGGACTTGAGCACATTAATCGAAGAATAAAGGGTTATGGGGAGCGGGCAGGGAAGTGGCGCTGAGTCCATGATCAGTTCCGCCATGATCGTATTGAATGGCGGAGCAGGCTCGAGGGGCCGAATGGCCTCCTCCTGCTCCCAAGTCTTATGCTCTGACACTCCCAGTGCCAGTACTGAGGGAGCGCCGCACTGTCGGAGGTGCCGTCTTTCGGATGAGACGTTAAACCGAGGCCCCGTCTGCTCTCTCAGTATAGATGTAAAAGATCCCACGGCACTATTTCGAAGAAGAGCAGGGTGGAGTTATCCCCGGTGTCCTGGGGCCAATATTTATCCCTCGACCAGCATAACAAAAACAGATTATCTGGGTCATTATCGCATTGCTGTCTGTGGGAGCTTGCTGTGCGCAATTTGGCTGCCGCGTTTCCTACATTACAACAGTGACTACACTCCAAATGGACTTCGTTGGCTGTAAAGCACTCTGGGACATCCGGTGGTCGTGAAAGGCGCTATATAAATGCAAGGTTTTCTTTACCTCTTTGAGCACCCTTTTGGTCACCTGCTTTGGCTCGGTATCAGATTATTGTGTCTGATAACTCTCCTGTGATGGGCCTCGGGATGTTTTCCTGCGTTGACGGCGCTATATGACGACAAGTTGTTGTTGCCGAGCCCACCTGGGGCAGGTTGGGCCAAGTCGGTGTTGCTTCACCTCCGTACCGTGTGCAATGCCGCCCTCCGGTGGCGGGTCAGTGACATTCCATCCAGGTACTTGAACAGATCACAATCCCCAGGGTTCAGGAGCTGCCGTGTATCTTTGGCAGAAGATAAGGCGGAAACCCCAGAGCGCCCCACCCCTGTTCCTATTTATTGTGTTCTTATGGGGGATCGGGAGAAGACCGACAGAAACTTTATATTTCCATCCATTTTCAAAGGGCTCTCGGGGACTGAGGGCCCTCGGGGACTGACACAAAATGCCAAGTGATGTTTGATACAATATAGGAGGAGTCGGCCATTCGGCCCCTCGAGCCTGCTCTGCCATTCAATCAGATCATGGCTGATCATCGACCTCAACTCCACTTTCCCCGCTCGATCTCCAGATCCCTTGATTCCAAAAATCTATCTCTGTCTTGAATATACTCAATGACTGAGACTCCACAGCCCCCTGGGGCAGAGAATTCCAAAGATTCACCACTCTCTGAGTGAAGAAATTTCTCCTCATCTCTGTCCTAAATGGCCGACCCCTTATCCTGAGACTGTGACCCCTGGTTCTAGACACTCCAGCCCGGGGGGAAACATCCTCCCTGCATCTACCCTGTCAATCCCCCTCAGATTCTTATAGGTTTCAATGAGATCAGCTTTCATTCATCTAAACTCCAGAGAGTATAGGCCCAATCTACTCAGTCTCTCCTCATAGGATAACCCTCTCATCCCAGGAATCAATCTGGTGAACCTTTATTGCACCCACTCTGAGGCAAGAATATCATTCCTCAGATAAGGAGACCAAAACTGTGCGCATTACTCCAGGTAGGTGCTGCACAGAGGAAGGTGAAATGGGCAACTCCCAGACTTCAGAAATGGTGGTGAAATAACTACAGGTGAAGTTGAAAAAGATTTAGGCGCCTTAGGAGATTCAACACTCAGTGTATCGAACCAATGCAGAGCATCAATCAGTGAGACCAGCGCTCACTGTATCCGCTCTGTGCCAGTGCTCACTGTATATTCCCTGTGCCAGTGCTCACTGTATACGCTCTGTGCCAGTGCCCACTGTATCTGATCTGTGCCAGTGCTCACTGTATATTCCCTTTGCCAGTGCTCGCTGTATATTCCCTGTGCCAGCGCTCACTGTTTCCGCTCTGTGTCAGCTCTCACTGTATCCGCTCTGTGCCTGCACTCACTGTATCCACTCTGTGCCTGCGCTCACTGTATCCGCTCTGTGCCAGCTCTCACTGTATCCGCTCTGTGCCAGTGCTAGCTGTATCTGCTCTGTGCCAGTGCTCACGGTAGCTGCGCTTGGTCAGTGCTAGCTGCATCTGCTCTGTGCCAGTGCACACTGTGTCCGCTCTGTGCCAGTGCTCACTGTGTCTGCTCTATGCCAGCTCTCACTGGATCCGCTCTGCACCAGTGCTAGCTGTATCTGCTCTGCGCCAGTGCTAGCTGTATCTGCTCTGTGCCAGTGCCCACTCTATCCGCTCTGTGCCAGCTCTCACTGTATCCGCTCTGTGCCAGTGCTCACTGCATCCACTCTGTGCCAGTGCTAGCTGTATCCACTCTGTGCCAGTGCTAGCTGTATCCGCTCTGTGCCAGCACTCACTGTATCTGCTCTGTGCCAGTGCTCAATGTATCTGCTCTGTGCCAGTGCTCACTGTATCCGCGCTGTGCTAGCGATCACGGTATCTGCCCTGTGCCAGTGTTAGCTGTATCCGTCCTGTGCCAGTGCTCACTGTATCTGCCCTGTGCCAGCGCTCATTGTATCCGCTCTGTGAAAGTGCCCATGGTATCCGCTCTATGCCAACGCTCACTGTATCTGCCCTGTGCCAGTGCCCACTGTATCCGTTCTGTGCCATGCTTGCTGTGCCGCACTGTGCCAGTGCTCACTGTATCCGCTCTGTTCCAGTGCCCACTGTATCCGCTATGTGCCAATGCTCACTGTTTCCGCTCTGTGCCCGTGTCCACTGTTTCCGCTCTGTGCCAACGCTCACTGTATTGGCTCTGTGCCAGTTGCCACTGTATCCGCTCTGTGCCGGCGCTCAATATATCCATTCTGTGCCAGCGCTCGCTGTATCCGCTCTGTGCCAGTGCCCACTGTATCCGCTCTGTGCCAGTGCTCAATGTATTCACACTGTGCCATCGCTCGCTGTATCTGCTCAGTGCCAGTGATCACTTTATCCGCTATGTGCCAGTGCCCACTGTAACCGCTTTGTGCAAGCACTCACTATACCCGCAATGTGTCAGCGCTCGTTGTATCTGCTCTGTCTCGGTGCCCACTGTACCCACTCTGTGCCAGCGCTCACTGTATCCACACTGTGCCAGCGCTCGCTGTATCTGCTTTGTGATCACCGTATCTGCTCTGTGCCAGTGCTAGCTGTATCCGCTCTGTGCCAGCGCTCACTGTATCTGCTCTGTGCCAGTGCTCACTGTATCTGCTCTGTGCAAGTGTTTACTGTATCCACTCTGTGCCAGTGCTAGCAGTATCCGCTCTTTGCCAGTGCTCACTGTATCTGCTCTGTGCCAGTGCTCGCTGTATCTCATCTGTGTCAGTGCTTACTGTACCTGACATATGCCAGTGATCACTGTATCTGCTGTGTCAGCACTCACTGTATCTGCTCTGTGCCAGTGCTGGCTGTATCTGCTCTGTGCCAGTGCCCACTTTATCCGCTATGTGCCAATGCTCACTGTATCTGCTCTGTGCCAGCGCTCACTGTATCTGCTCTGTGCCGGTGATCACTGTGTCTGCTTTGTGCCAATGCTCACTGCATCTGATCTGTGCCAGTGCTCACTGTATCCGCTCTGTGCCAGCACTCACTGTATCCGCTCTGTGTCAGTGCTCACTCTATCCGTTCTGCGCCAGTGCTCTTGTATCTGCTATGTGCCAGCGCTGGCTGTATCTGTCCTGTGCCAGTGCCCACTGTATCTTCTCTGTGCCAGTGCCCACTGTATCCGTCCTGTGTCCGCGCTCACTGTATCTGCTCTGTGCCAGTGCTCACTGTATCTGCTCTGTGCAAGTGTTTACTGTATCCGCTCTGTGCCCGTGCTAGCAGTATCCGCTTTTTGCCAGTGATCACTGTATCTGCTCTGTGTCAGCACTCACTGTATCTGCTCTGTGCCAGTGCTGGCTGTATCTGCTCTGTGTCAGTGCCCACTGTATCTGCTCTGTGCCAGTGATCACTGTGCCTGCTTTGTGCCAATGCTCACTGCATCTGATCTGTGCCAGTGCTCACTGTATCTCATCTGTGTCAGCGCTCACTGTATCCACTCTGTGCCAGCACTCACTGTATCCGCTCTGTGTCAGTGCTCACTCTATCCGTTCTGCGCCAGTGCTCTTGTATCTGCTCTGTGCCAATGCTGGCTGTATCTGTCCTGTGCCAGTGCCCACTGTATCTTCTCTGTGCCAGTGCCCACTGTATCCGTCCTGTGTCAGCGCTCACTGTATCTGCTCTTTGCTAGTTCCCACTGTATCCAGTCTGTGCCATCGCTCACTGTGTTCCCCCTGTGCCACTGCTCACTGTATCTGCTCTGTGCCAGTGCCCACTGTATCTGCCCTGTATCACTGCTCACTGTAACTACTCTGTGCCAGTGCTCACTGTATCTGCTCTGTGCCAATGCTAGCTGTATCTGCACTGTGCCAGTGCCCACTGTATCCGATCTGTGCCACTGCCCGCTGTATCCGCCCTGTGCCGGCGCTCACTGTATCCGCCCTGTGCCCACGCTAGCTGTATCCACTCTTTGCCAGTGCTAGCTGTGTCCACTCTGTGCCAGTGCTCACTGTATCTGCTCTGTGACAACGCTAGCCGTATCTGCCCTGTGCCAGTGCCCACTGTGCCTGCTCTGTGCCAGTGCTAGCTATATCCGCTCTGTGCCAACACTCACTGTACCCACTCTGTGTCAGCACTCACTGTATCCGCTCTGTGCCAGCACTCACTGTATCCGCTCTGTGTCAGTGCTCACTCTATCCGCTCTGCGTCAGTGCTCACTGTATCTGCTCTAAGCCAATGCTGGCTGCATCTGTCCTGTGCCAGTGCCCACTGTATCCGCTCTGTGCCAGTGCCCACTGTATCTGTCCTGTGCCAGCGCTCACTGTATCTGCTCTTTGCCAGTTCCCACTGTATCCAGTCTGCGCCAGCGCTCACTGTATTCCCCCTGTGCCCCTGCTCACTGTATCTGTGCTATGCCAGTGCCCACTGTATCCGTCCTGTGCCACTGCTCACTGTATCTACTCTGTGCCAGTACTCACTGTATCTGCTCTGTGCCAATGCTAGCTGTATCTGCACTGTGCCAGTGCCCACTGTATCCGCTCTGTGCCACTGCCCACTGTATCCATCCTGTGCCAGCGCTCACTGTATCCGCTCTGTGCCCACGCTAGCTGCATCCACTCTTTGCCAGTGCTAGCTGTGTCCACTCTGTGCCAGTGCTCACAGTATCTGCTCTGTGACAACGCTAGCCGTATCTGCCCTGTGCCAGTGCCCACTGTCTGCTCTGTGCCAGTGCCCACTGTAGCCGCCCTGTGCCAGCGCTCACTGTATCCGCTCTGTGCCAGCGCTCACTGTATTCCCGCTGTGCCCGCACTCATGGTATCTGCTATGTGCCAGTGCCCACTGCATCCGCTCTGTGCCAGCGCTCACTGTATCCGCTCTGTGCCAGTGCTCACTGTATCTGCTCTGTGCCAGTGCTCACTGTATCTGCTCTGTGCTAGTGATCACTGTATCTGCCCTCTATCAGCACTCACTGTAACTGCTCTTTGCCGGTGCCCACTGTATCCTCTATGTGCCAGCGCTCACTGTATTCTCCGTGCCACTGCTCACTGTATCTGCTCTGTGCCAGTGCCCACTATATCCGTCCTGTGCCACTGCTCACTGTATCTGCTCTGCGCCAGTGCTCACTGTATCTGCTCTGTGCCAGTGCTCACTGTATCTGCTCTGTGCCAATGCTAGCTGTATCTGCCCTGTGCCAGTGCCCACTGTATCCGCTCTGTGCCACTGCCCACTGTATCCGCCCTGTGCCCGCGCTCACTGTATCCGCTCTGTGCCAACGCTAGCTGTATCCGCTCTGTGCCAGTGCTAGCTGTATCCACTCTGTGCCAACGCTGGCTATATCTGCCGTGTGCCAGCGCTAACTGTATCCGCTCTGTGCCAGCGCTCACTGTATTCCCCTGTGCCAGCGCTCATGGAATCTGCTCTGTGCCAGTGCCCACTGTATCCGCCCTGTGCCAGCGCTCACTGTATCCGCTCTGTGCCAGTGATCACTGTATCTGTTCTGTGCCAGTGCTCACTGTATCTGCTTTGTGCCAGTGATCACTGTATCTGCTCTGTGTCAGCGCTCACTGTATCTGCTGTGCCAGTGCCCATCGTATCCACTCTGTGCCACGCTCACTGTGTCTGCTCTGTGCCAGCGGTCACTGTATCTGCTCTGTGCCAGCACTCACTGCATCCGCTCTGTGCCAACGCGCACTGTATCCGCTCTGTGCCAGTGCCCACTGTATCCGCTCTGTGCCAGTGTCCACTTTATACGCCCTGTGCCAACGCTCACTGTATCCGCTCTGTGCCAGCGCTCACTTTATTCCCCCTGTGCCAGCGCTCACGGTATCCGCTCTGTGCCAGTGCCCACTGTATCCGCCATGTGCCAGTGCCCACTGTATCCGCCCTGGGCCAGCGCTCACTGAATCTGTTCTGTGCCAGTGCTCACTGAATCTGTTCTGTGCCAGTGATCACTGTATCTGCTCTGTGCCAGCGCTCACTGTATCTGCTCTGTGCCAGTCCCCACTGTCTCCACTCTGTGCCAACGCTCACTGCATTTGCTCTGTGCCAGTGCTCACTGTACCTGCTCTGTGCCAGCGCTAGCTGTATCCGCTCTGTGCCAATGCTCATTGTATCCGCTCTGTGCCAGAGCTAGCTGTAACCGCTCTGTGCCAGAGCTAGCTGTATCCGCCCGGTGCCATTGCGCACTGTATCCGCTCTGGGAAAGTGCTCACTGTATCCGCTCTGTGCCAGAGCTAGCTGTATCCGCTCTGTGCCAGCTCTCACTGTAACTGCTCTGTGCCAGTGATCACTGTAACTGCTCTGTGCCAGTGCCCACTTTATCCGCTCTGTGCCAACGCTCACTTTATCCGCTCTGTACCAACGCTCACTGTATCTGCTATGTGCCAGTGATCACTGTATCTGTTCTGTGCCAGTGCCCACTGTATCGCTCTGTGCCAGCGCTCACTGTATCCGCTCTGTGCCAGTGTCCACTGTATCCGCCCTGTGCCAACGCTCACTGTATTCCCCCTGTGCCAGCACTCACGGTATCCGCTCTGTGCCAGTGCCCACTGTATCCGCCATGTGCCAGTGCCCACTGTATCCGCCCTGGGTCAGCGCTCACAGTATCCGCTCTGTGCCAGTGGTCACTGTATCTGTTCTGTGCCAGTGGCCACTCTATCTGTTCTGTGCCAGTGATCACTGTATCTGCTCTGTGCCAGCGCTCACTGTATCTGCTCTGTGCCAGTCCCCACTTTATCCAATCTGTGCCAACTCTCACTGTATCTGCTCTGTGCCAGTGCTCACTGTACCTGCTCTGCGCCAACGCGCACTGTATCCGCTCTGTGCCAACGCTCACTGTATCTGCTCCGTGCCAGCGCTAGCTGTATCCGCTCTGTGCCAATGCTCATTGTATCCGCTCTGTGCCAAAGCTAGCTGTAACCGCTCTGTGCCAGAGCTAGCTGTATCCGCCCGGTGCCATTGCGCACTGTATCCGCTCTGAGAAAGTGCTCACTGTATCCGCTCTGTGCCAGAGCTAGCTGTATCCGCTCTGTGCCAGCTCTCACTGTAACTGCTCTGTGCCAGCTCTCACTGTAACTGCTCTGTGCCAGTGCCCACTTTACCCGCTCTGTGCCAACGCTCACTGTATCTGCTCTGTGCCAGTGCTCACTGTATCCACCCTGTGCCAGCTCTCACTGTATCCACTCTGTGCCAGTGATCACTGTATCTGTTCTGTGCAGTGCTCACTATATCTGCTCTGTGCTAGTGATCACTGTATCTGCTCGGTGCTAGTGATCACTGTATCTGCTCTGTGCCAGCGCTCACTGTATCTGCTCTGGGCCAGTGACCACTGCATCCACTCTGTGCCAGTGCCCACTGTATCGCTCCGTGCCAGCGCTCACTGTATCTGCTCTGTGCCAGTGCTAGCTGTATCCGCTCTGTGCCAATGCTCACCGTATCTGCTCTGTGCCATTGCACACTGTATCTGCTCTGGGAAAGCGCTCACTGTATCCGCTCTGTGCCAGAGCTAGCTGTATCCGCTCTGTGCCAGCTCTCACTGTAAGCGCTCTGTGCCAGCTCTCACTGTAACCGCTCTGTGCCAGTGCCCACTTTATCCGCTCTGTGCCTACGCTCACTGTATCTGCTCTGTGCCAGTGCTCACTGTATCTGCCCTGTGCCAGTTCTCACTGTGTCCACTCTGTGCCAGTGATCACTGTATCTGTTCTGTGCCAGTGCTCACTGTATCTGCTCTGTGCTAGTGATCACTGTATCTGCTCTGTGCCAGCGCTCACTGTATTTGCTCTGTGCCAGTGCCCACTGCATCCACTCTGTGCCAACGCTCACTGTATCCGCTCTGTGCCAGTGCCCACTGTATCGCTCTGTGCCAGCGCTCACTGTATCTGCTCTGTGCCAGCGCTCACTGTATCTGCTCTGTGCCAGCGCTAGCTGTATCCGCTCTGTGCCAACGCTCACCGTATCTGCTCTGTGCCATTGCACACTGTATCTGCTCTGGGAAAGCGCTCACTGTATCCGCTCTGTGGCAGAGCTAGCTGTATCCGCTCTGTGCCAGCTCTCACTGTAACCGCTCTGTGCCAGTGCCCACTTTATCCGCTCTATGCCAACACTCACTGTAACCGCTCTGTGCCAGTGCTCACTGTTACCGTCCTGTGCCAGTGCCCACTTTATCCGCTCTGTGCCAGTATTCACTGTATCCGCACTCGCGATACTCTGTGTGTCCGCTCGGGGGCAGTGCAGCTGCCGTCCTGCGTGATGACGTCAGCCCGTGAGCCTGAACCAGGAAGTCCGTGTGAACGCGGAAGGTGGGTGTCGCTGTCGCGGCTCCGGGGACTGGGAATGGCGGGGGGAGGGAGAGGGGGAGACCGAGGAACGGCGGGGGGAGGGAGAGGGGGAGACCGAGGAACGGCGGGGGGAGGGAGAGGGGGAGACCGAGGAACGGCGGGCGGCGCACACCGGCTCCCGAGGCCCCGCGGGGCCGGCACTGAGTCACCGATCGGCGGCCGGTCAAACCCGGGCCGGTCCGATGGGAAATCCGCCAAAACACCTGTGTGAGGGTCAGGGGTTAGTGTGTGAGGGGGTCAGTGTGTGTGTCAGGGAGTCAGAGGTCAGTGTGTGAGAGAGTCAGGGGTCAGTATGTGGGGGTCAGGGGTCAGTGTGAGAGTCAGGGGTCGGTGTGCGTCGGGTCAATATGTGAGCGGGGTCAGGAGCCCGTGTGTGAGCGGGTCAGAGGTCAGTGTGTATGTGAGGGGTCAGAGGTCAGTATGTGCGTGTCGAGGGTCAGGGGTCCGTGTGTGAGCGGGTCAGAGGTCAGTGTGTATGTGAGGGGGTCAGGGGTCAGTATGTGAGATGGGGGAGAGGGTCTTGTCGCTCAGATTTCTAACAAACTTGTTTTCTGTGATTTAGCCTTAAGAATTGAAGCTGTTTAAGGATTCTTCTTGGCGTGAGGAGAGTGGACGATGTCAGATGGAAGTAGAGGGCTTAGCCTTCCAGAGCTGGCACAGCAGGTAATCCAGTCTGGTACAACAATTTACACATTACCCACTGTCTGATACAGCAGGTAAATCCCTAACCTGACCCTCTCCAGAGACACTAATCCATCCAAGCTAGTTACAGCCTCTCTGTCTGCCTGTCCCTATCACCGTCTCTACCCCTGTCTGTGCCTCATTATCATAAGAACATAAGAAATAGGAGCAGGAGTAGGCTGTACGGTCCCTCGAGCCTACTCCACCATTCAATAACATCATGGCTGATCTACTTCACTTTCCCACACAATCCGCTTGATACCCTTTTGTGTCCAAAAATCTAGGGATCTCAGTCTTGAATATACTCAACATCCACAGCCCTCTAGTTGAAAATTCGAAAGATTCACAGCAGTGAAGAAATTTCTTCTCGTCTCAGTCTTAAATGGCCGACTCCTTATCCTGAGACTGCGCCCACCCCTAGTTCTAGACTCTCCAGTCAGGGGCCACAACCTCTCACCATCTATCTCTGTCTGTCTCTCCCTGTCTGTCTGTTTCTATCACTGTCTCTGTCCCTCTCTATCCCTGTTTGCCTGTCTCTATCGCTGTCTCTCTATCTCTGATTCTCTCTCTCTTTCTGTCTCTATCTCTGTCTCTCTCTAATCCTGCCTGTCTGTCTCTATCATTGTGTCTGTCTGTCTCTCTATTGCTTTCTGTCTCCCTATTGGTGTCTGTCTCTCTATCACTGTCTGTCTCTCTATCTCTGTCTCTATCTCTCTCTAATCCTGCCTGTCTGCCTCTATCATTGTGTCTCTCTCTATCCCTGTCTGAGAGAGACAGTCACATTCAGCTGAAACGATGTAATTCTGGCTCTGATTGTTAAAGATAGCGCTGTGGAATTGGCTGAATTCTGAAGATGAGGCGAGCAAGCAGCTGTTGAAAGCAGTGACTGGAGCGCGATTGGCTCACTCACTGTTGCAGCGCCTGACGGGACAGGACACCATTAACCTGTACAAGGTAACGAGAAAGGCCGGCTGTGGACTCTTCCACCCTGGATCCGCTTCGGTTTGGTCTTAATCGCGAGGAGGTTCCTGATGGGTAAATCTGGGCGGAGGGGCTTCTGGAATGAGCATGTGATTATCATGTGAAAAGGGGGAGGGGCCAATGGGGAAATCTCCCTGGGAGTGTTTGATGGAGACAGTGTAGAGGGAGCTTTACTCTGTATCTAACCCCGTGCTGTATCTGCCCTGGGAGTGTTTGATGGGACAGTGTAGGGGGAGCTTTACTCTGTATCTAACCCCGTGCTGTATCTGCCCTGGGAGTGTTTGATGGCACAGTGTAGAGGGAGCTTTACTCTGTATCTAACCCCGTGCTGTACCTGCCCTGGGAGTGTTTGATGGGACAGTGTAGAGGGAGCTTTACTCTGTATCTAATCCCATGCTGTACCTGCCCTGGGAGTGTTTGATGGGACAGTGTAGAGGGAGCTTTACTCTGTATCTAACCCCATGCTGTACCTGCCCTGGGAGTGTTTGATGGGACAGTGTAGAGGGAGCTTTACTCTATCTAACCAGTGCTGTACCTGCCCTCAGAGTTTTGGATGGGACAATGTAGAGGGAGCTTTACTCTGTATCTAACCTGTGCTGTACCTGCCCTCGGAGTGGGTGATGGGACAGTGTGGAGGGAGCTTTACTCTGTATCTAACCCCATGCTGTACCTGCCCTGGGAGTGTTTGATGGGACAGTGTAGAGCGAGCTTTACTCTGTATCTAACCCCATGCTGTATCTGCCCTGGGAGTGTTTGATGGGACGGTGTAGAGGGAGCTTTACTCTGTATCTAACCCCGTGCTGTACCTGCCCTGGGAGTGTTTGATGGGACAGTGTAGAGGGAGCTTTACTCTGTATCTAACCCCGTGCTGTACCTGCCCTGGGAGTGTTTGATGGGACAGTGTAGAGCGAGCTTTACTCTGTATCTAACCCCATGCTGTATCTGCCCTGGGAGTGTTTGATGGGATGGTGTAGAGGGAGCTTTACTCTGTATCTAACCCCGTGCTATACCTGCCCTGGGAGTGTTTGATGGGACAGTGTAGAGGGAGCTTTACTCTGTATCTAACCCCGTGCTGTACCTGCCCTGGGAGTGTTTGATGGGATGGTGTAGAGGGAGCTTTACTCTGTATCTAACCCCGTGCTATACCTGCCCTGGGAGTGTTTGATGGGACAGTGTAGAGGGAGCTTTACTCTGTATCTAACCCCGTGCTGTACCTGCCCTGGGAGTGTTTGATGGGACGGTGTAGAGGGAGCTTTACTCTGTATCTAACCCCGTGCTGTACCTGCCCTGGGAGTGTTTGATGGGACAGTGTAGAGGGAGCTTTACTCTGTATCTAACCCCGTGCTGTACCTGCCCTGGGAGTGTTTGATGGGACAGTGTAGAGGGAGCTTTACTCTGTATCTAACCCCGTGCTGTACCTGCCCTGGGAGTGGGTGTTGGGACAGCGTAGCAGGTGGCCCCCTGGAGGAGCAGCTGGATGGGGTAGGGAGCGTGGATCCGCTCCTCTGCAGCACGCCCTCGGTGTCTCTTCCCTCCCCGCCCGAGGAGCGTCAACAACTCTCGGGTGCTTTCCTGATCCTTTGTGTCGGGGGCCGTTGGAGAAACACTGTCACGATTCCAGCAGTAACCACGTTGCGTTCCCGTCCACAGAGGCAGTGCATCCTCGGCATGGCGGAGTTTGTGAAGGCCAATCCGCGCGCCTCGCAGTCTCAGCTGAACGAGGAGCTGAAGAAACAAGTGCTGCTGTTTGCAGTGCGAGTCAGTGCCTCCCAGTGACTCCCAGCCACAGGCCGATTGCGTGTAGAGTCTGGACCTTTGCCACTGTTTGAACTTGACTTGAGCGACCCCAATCGATGCCTTTTGTTAATCTCTCTGTCACATTCTCTCTCGCCCTTCATTCACTTCGCTGTGACATTCCCCAATGCTGTTGACTGTGTTACTAACCTCCTCATTCTTCCATGGAATTTCGAACTTGCTGAGAATGAAGCTTTGTTGCTGGGGTGCCTAATAAGGGGACTTCAGATTTATTATTGAACAGTTACACTAAAGTGTGCATTTGATCAGGAATGTTCCCTTTAAACATTGTGCCAAGCAACATTAAATCTCGGTAAACAAACTCTTCCAAGTCTACTCTTCAATCTCTCGTCGTCTTTGGGTTATTGAAACTTCTGCGTCTTCCAACTATGTTCTGTTTTGTGGCAGCTTAGGCCCGTGGCTCAGTGGGCAGCCCCCTCGCCTCTGAGTCAGAAGGTTGTGGGTTCGAGTCCCACTCCAGGGACTTGAGCACAAACATCCAAGTTGACACTCCCAGTGGAGTGCTGCAGTGTCAGAGGTGCCGTCTTTCGGATAAGACGCCCTGTTTGCCCTCGAGTTATCCCCGGTGTCCTGGCCAATATTTGTCCCTCAATCGACATCACTTTAAAAAAAAAACCCACAACAGATTATCTGGTTGCTGCAGGTGGGATCTTGCTGTGCGCAAATTGGTTGCCGCGTTCCTTAATTTACAACAGTGACTACACTTCAAAAAAAGTACTTCATTGGCTGTAAAGCGCTTTGAGACGTCCGGAAGTCGTGAAAGGCGCTATAGAAATGCAAGTCTTTTTCCACCCGCATCTGGTCCTGAAACCAGCCTCTGTCGATATCTATCAGATCAGCTTTGTGCAATAGGGTGAGATGTAGTAGGAGGAGGCTTGTGTGGAGTATAAACACCGGCACGGACCCGTTGGACCGAATGGTCTGTTTCTGTGCTGTACGTGTCAGCTGTGGCTCACCTCGCCTCTGAGTCAGAAGGTTGTGGGTTCAAATCCCACTCCAGGGACTTGAGCACAAAAATCTAGGCTGACACTCCCAGTGCAGTGCTGAGGGAGCGCCGCACTGTCGGAGGTGCCGTCTTTCGGATGAGACGTTAAACCGAGGCCCCGTCTGCTCTCTCGGGTGGACATAAAAGATCCCACGGCACTATTTCGAACAAGAGCGGAGGAGATGTCTTGGAGCCAATATTTATCCCTCAATCAACAACAAAAACCAGATGATCTGGGTCATTATCACATTGCTGTCTGTGGGAGCTTGCTGTGCGCAAATTGCCTGCCGTGGTTCCCCCATTACAACAGCGACTACACGCCAAAAAGTACTTCATTGGCTGTAAAGCGCTTTGGGATATCCGTTGCTGGTGAAAGGCGCTATATAAATTCAAGTCTTGTTACATTCCATGTCATTCACCCACACACACAGACTGCTGCGGGCCGGAGGGGGCGCTGTGGGCGGAGGCCGGAGCCGGGAGAGGAGAGGCCGGGCCGGAGGGGGCGCTGTGCGCGGAGGCCGGGAGAGGAGAGGCTGGGCCGGGCCGGGCCGGAGGGGGCGCTGTGGGCGGAGGCCGGGAGAGGAGAGGCCGGGAGGGGGCGCTGTGGGCGGAGGCCGGGCCGGGCCGGAGGGGGCGCTGTGCGCGGAGGCCGGGAGAGGAGAGGCCGGGAGGGGGCGCTGTGGGCGGAGGCCGGGCCGGAGGGGGCGCTGTGCGCGGAGGCCGGGCCGGGAGAGGAGAGGAGGGGCCGGGCCGGGCCGGGCCGGAGGGGGCGCTGTGCGCGGAGGCCGGGCCGGGAGAGGAGAGGAGAGGCCGGGGCCGGGCCGGGCCGGGCGGGTGTTGTGGCTTCGGGCTGAAGATGGCGGCCGAGGGCGGAGGCAAGGAGCTGAACGAGATCAAGTCGCAGTTCCGCACCCGGGAGGGCGCCTACAAGCTGCTCAGCCTGTCCGAGTACAGCCGCCCCAACCGGGTGCCGCTCAGCGCCGCGCAGGGCACCAACCCGGTGCGGGTGTCGCTGGTCAACGTGCGGGACCAGAGCGGCAGCGGGGACCGCATCTGCTTCAATGTGGGCCGCGAGCTCTACCTCTACTTGTACCGCGGCCCCAGGAAGGTAGGCCCAGCCCTGGGGGCAGGGGTTGGGGTGTCAAGGGTTGGGGGTCAAGGGTGGTGGGGTGTCAAGGGTTGGGGGTCAAGGGTGGTGGGGTGTCAGGTAGTGGGGTGTTAAGGGTTGGGGGGTCAAGGGTGGTGGAGTGTCAGGTAGTGGGGGTCATATACTGTGGGAGGTTTAAGGGTAGTGAGTCACAGGCTTGGGGTGTGGTGGATTCAAACCAGTTAGAGAGCGGTCACGGTTTGAGGGGCTGTCGTGTAGTGAGGGGGTCAAGGGTTGGGTGCCGGGTATTGGAGAGTTCAAGGGTTGGGTGTCGAGGGTAGTGGGGTGTCCAGGTAATGGG
Organism: Pristiophorus japonicus; assembly: GCF_044704955.1. NCBI lineage: Eukaryota > Metazoa > Chordata > Chondrichthyes > Pristiophoridae > Pristiophorus > Pristiophorus japonicus. Next base: position 12,187,050 of record NC_092002.1, read on the forward strand.
TAGTGGTGGGGAGGGTTAAGGGTAGTGGGTCACAGGTTAGGGGTCAGGTCGGGTGTGTGGTGGTTTGCGGTCTGGTAGTGAGGGGTCAAGAGTTGTGTGGTCAGATAGTGAGGTAACAAGTTTTAGGATCAGGTAATGCGATATCAAGTTTTGGGATTAGGTAGTGAGATTTAGGGTCAGGTAACATGGGGGGGGGGAGAGAGAGAGGAAGAGTTCGGGTCAGGTAGCAGGGGATGGAGAACCAGTGCTCATGGGCACAAGTGTTGGGAGACAAATGCAATGCAATACAATACCGAATGATCGCAAAACATCTGTTCCCATTAGAGCAGTGAAATACATTTGTATTTGTCAAGATGTTAATGTTTGTGATAATGGAATTACTCGGTGAGATATCAAGGGGGCCAGGCTGTGCGTTTACAAATTGTTTGGAGCTACAGGCTACATGGTCCCATCAAACACTATCAGGCTAGATTGTCAAGCTGGCTGGATGGACAGTGTGTAACCCACAACATCATCCGGGGGGGAAGAGCAGCCAGCATTGGTTCAGTGACTACATTTCAGGAAGTACTTCATTGGCTGGAGATTCTAGAACTAGGGAGCATAGTCTCAGGATAAGGGGTCGGCCATTTGGGACTGAGATGAGGGATTTCTTCACTCAGAGGGTGGTGAATCTTCGGAATTCTCTGCCCCAGAGGGCTGTGGAGACTCAGTCGTTGAGTATGTTCAAGGTTGAGATCGATACTTGGACTCTAGGGAAGTCAAGAGATATGAAGATCGGGCAGTAACGTGTAGTTAAGGTTGAAGATCAGCCATTCTTGTGTTCCGCTCATGCTGCTTGTAATACTGAGACCCAGAGCCGTCTGGACTGACAGTGAGTCTTTTATCTTCTCCTCAGGCAGCAGATCTGAGTAAACCCATTGACAAACGTATATACAAAGGGACGCAGCCCACCTGTCATGATTTTAACCAGTTCACCGCGACACCCGACAGTGTCTCGCTCGTCGTGGGCTTCTCAGCAGGGCAGGTCCAGTACCTGGATCCCATCAAGAAAGAAACCAGCAAGTTGTTCAATGAAGAGGTAGTGTCATCGCCCCAAGTACGAGTTGCACTTTCGAGGTTTGGCAATGATTCGGTCACTTTCTAACCAGCTGGGCAGCGGTTTCGGTTGTCCTGTTGTGGAGTGACGCAAGAGTGTTCGAGTCTACCCGAGTCTATCCTGTCCTTGTGGGGTGATTGAGTGTTCCTGAGTCTATCCTGTCCTTACAGAGTGACTGTGTGTCCGTGAGTCTATCCATTATTGTGGAGTGACAGTGTTCCTGAGTCTATCCTGTCCTTGCAGAGTGATTGAGACTGTTCCTGAGTCTGTCCCTGGGCACGGTAGTTTCATCATCATCATCATCATAGGTAGTCCCTCGAAGCGAGAATGGCTTGCTGCCACGCCAAAAAGGGATGAGTTCAGAGGTGTTTCAATGTTCCAAATCCCGAACTAATATTCCGGATCCCGAACTACATGTTGAAGGGTGGAAGATGCCTGTGCGTGAATATTTTTAACGTGCGGTGGCCGTTTTGGAGGATGTGGCACATGCGACTCCTCATCTGTAACAGAAAACAGCAGACGAGTGGTTAGCAGCAGGGGAGGGGGCAGGGTGACATGAGGAAGGTCACATAGCACAGGCTCATTTGAAATACTGCCCCGACTCCCATTATATGTAGTTCAACGACACTACGTCACATTGCCCCAACCCTAGTCCACAGACACTACGTCACATTGCCCCAACCCTAGTCCACAAACACTACATCACATTGCCCCAACCCTAGTCCACAGACATTACATCACATTGACCCAACCATAGTCCAGAGACACTACATCACATTGCCCCAACCCTAGTCCACAGACACTACATGACATTGCCCTAACCCTAGTCCACAGACACTGCATGACATTGCCCCAACCCGAGTCCACAGACACTGCATGACATTGCCCCAACCCTAGTCCACAGACACTGCATGACATTGCCCTAACCCTAGTCCACAGACACTGCATGACATTGCCCCAACCCTAGTCCACACACACTACGTCACATTGCCCCAACACTAGACAAGAGACACTACATGACATTGCCTCAACCCGAGACAAGAGACACTACATGACATTGCCCCAACTCTAGACAAGAGACACTACATGACATTGCCCCAACCCGAGTCCAGAGACACTACATCACATTGCCCCAACCCTAGTCCACAGATATTACGTCACATTGACCCAATAGTCCACAGACATTACATCACATTGCCCCAACCCAAGACAAGAGACACTACATCACATTGCCCCAACCCTAGTCCACACACACTACATCACATTGCCCCAACCCTAGTCCAGAGACATGACATCACATTGACCCAAACCTAGTCCACAGATATTACGTCACATTGACCCAATAGTCCACAGACATTACATCACATTGCCCCAACCCTAGTCCACAGACACTACATGACATTGCCCCAACCTTAGTCCACAGACATTACATCACATTGCCCCAACCCTAGACAAGAGACACTACATCACATTGCCCCAACCCGAGACAAGAGACACTACATGACATTGCCTCAACCCGAGACAAGAGACACTACATGACATTGCCTCAACCCGAGACAAGAGACATTACATCACATTGCCCCAACCCTAGACAAGAGACACTACATGACATTGCCCCAACCCTAGTCCAGAGACACAACATCACATTGCCCCAACCCTAGTCCAGAGACACTACATCACATTGCCCCAACCCTAGTCCACACACACTACATCACATTGCCCCAACCCTAGTCCAGAGACATTACATCACATTGACCCAACCCTAGTCCACAGACATTACGTCACATTGCCCCAACCCGAGTCCAGAGACATTACATCACATTGACCCAACCCTAGTCCACAGACATTACGTCACATTGACCCAATAGTCCACAGACATTACATCACATTGCCCCAACCCTAGTCCAGAGACACTACATCACATTGCCCCAACCCTAGTCCACACACACTACAAGACATTGCCCCAACCTTAGTCCACAGACATTACATCACATTGCCCCAACTCTAGACAAGAGACACTACATCACATTGCCCCAACCCTAGTCCAGAGACACGACATCACATTGCCCCAACCCTAGTCCACAGACACTGCATCACATTGCCCCAACCCAAGACAAGAGACACTACGTCACATTGCCCCAACCCTAGTCCACACACACTATGTCACATTGCCCCAACCCTAGTCCACAGACACGACATCATATTGCCCCAACCCCAGTCCACAGACACTACTGGGGCTGTGGCTGAGAGTGTTGTGGACTGGAATCTTTGCGTCCTGCAGCAAGGCCTTTCAATGGAGAAGAGAAAGGACTGGGAGATCGTCGGTGCTCTCCCGTACTCCCTGGATCGAGAGGACCGGGTGGCCTTGGGCTGAGGGCCAATAATGAGAAGCCTCCCATTTAACCGAGATCTTCCTCCCATTCGCTCCCTTCCATTCCTGCTGGCAATGTTATTTTTGTCACGTGGTCACTCGATTCACCCTCCCATTCCCCTTAGAATTTCCTTTGCCCGCCAATCCCGACGTGTAATGCTGCACACTGGAGGTCCCCTCAGCCCCGTTTAAAAATAACTTTCTCCCACTCAACTCACCGCATGAGTGGCACTCGGGATCCCAGCCTGTCACCTGCGTGGGCGGGATTTAAACCCAGCCCTTACTGTGCCACCCACCTGACCTTTCACCTGGTTGGACCTTGGTGGGACAGCAGCGTGCGAGGCGCTGAATGTACTTTCTAATGTCCAGAGTTTTGACATTGGCAGTAAATCGCTCATCTCTGTCTTTGAAAGCTGCCACGGGATTTTGTATTCGGGGTTAAATCTAACACAGCTACCACCTCGTGCCATGGGGAATGGTAGCATAGCGGCTATGTTGCTGGGCTAGTAATCTAGAGGCCTGGGCTAATGATCCAGAGACCCGAGTTCAAATCCCGCCACGGCAGCTGGAAGGATATAAATTCAGTAAATTAAATAAGTCTGGAGTATACAGCTAGTGTCGGTAATGGTGACCGAATTGTCGTCATAGCCCACTAATAGAATGCTGCACTGTCAGGTGCTGTCTTCCAGATGAGACATTAAACCGAGGCCCCGTCTGCTCTCAGGTGGACGTAGAAGATCCCATGGCTACTATTTCGAAGAAGAGCAGGGGCGTTCTCCCCGGTGTCCTGGGGCCAATATTTATCCCTCAATCAACACAACAAAAACAGATTATCTGGGTCATTATCACATTGTTGCTTGTGGGAGCTTGCTGTGCGTATTTTGGCTGCCGTGTTTCCTACATTACAACAGTGACTACACTTCGAAAGTGCTTCATTGGTCATAAAGCACTGTGGGACGTCTGGTGGTCGTGAAAGGCGCTATATAAATGCAAGTCATTAATGTCCTTTAGGGAAGGAAATCTGCCGCCCTCACCCCGGTCTGGCCTATATGTGACTCCAGACCCACAACAATGTGGTTGACCCGTAACTGCCCCTCTGAAATGGCCTCTGGATTGTCTCCACATCACGGAGCTAAATATTCCGGGCGCATTTTGTGCAGAAGATCCGCTTTCTCTTATTTACTGAAAACCAAGGCTCCGTCCTTGGGCATATTTGGGGGTGAGAGGGCTTCGCTCGCCTGTTACTGGGCTTCTCCCCGCAGACAGCCAGCAAGGGGACTGAACACGATGCCGTGAGATACGGGCCGGGTTCCTAAGTCCCCTCGGCGCTGCCGGTTTTTGTTTCTCTGCTTCTTTGCTTCAGGGTCTTGAGTGTGAAAAATCTTAAGCTGACACTCCACCCCAGTGCAGTGCTGAGGGAGCGCCGCACTGTCGGAGGGGCCGTCTTTCGGATGAGACGTTAAACCGAGGCCCCATCTGCGCGCTCAAGAAAGACTTGCATTTAGATAGCGCCTTTCGCAACCACCGGACGTGTCTCGAACTGAATTTGAGCTTTTTAAAAAAAATTAATTCAGTGGACGCAAAAGACACTATTTCGAAGAAGAGCAGGGGAGTTATCCCCGGTGTCCTGGGGCCAATATTTATCCCTCAATCAACATAACAAAAAACAGTTCATCTGGTCATTATCACATTGCTATTTGTGGGAGCTTGCTGTGCGCAAACTGGCTGCCGCGTTTCCTACATTACAACAGTGACCACACTTACAAAGTACTGGCTGTAAAGCGCTTTGGGACGTCCGGTGGCCATGAAAGGCGCTATATAAATGCAAGCCTTTCATGGCTTAAAGGGTTAAACTACGAGGGCAGGTTGCGTAAATGTGGTTCACGCTCCCTTGAGTTCAGAAGGTTGACGGCCGATCCAATTGGGGTGCTTAAAATGGTAAAATGATTCAATAGGGATAGACACAGAGAAACTATTTGCTCTGTTGCGGGAATCCACCACAAGGTGGGGATAGTGTTAAGATGACAGTGAGGACATTTAGGAGTGAGATCAGGCAGCCTTTTTAATCTGGAACATTGCTGTTTGTGGGAGCTTGCTGTGCGCAAACTGGCTGCCGCGTTTCCCACATTACAACAGTGACCACGCTCCAAAAAGTACTTCATTGGTTGTAAAGCGCTTTTGGGACGTACGGTGGTCGTGAAAGGCGCTATATAAACGCAAGTCTTTAATGTCCTTTAGGGAGGGAAATCTGCCGCCCTTACCTGGTCTGGGGCCTATACGTGACTCCAGACCCACAGCAATGTGGTTGACGTTGAAATGGCCCAGCGAGCCACTCCGTTGTCACCACCGCCTTCTCGAGGGCAATTCGGGATGGCCAATCACCATCATCGTCACAGGCAGTCCCTCAAAATCGAGGAAGACTTGCTTCCACTCTAAAAGTGAGTTCTCAGGTGGCTGCACAGTCCAATACTAGAACCACAGTCCCTGTCACAGGTGGGACAGACAGTGGTTGAGGGAAAGGGTGGGCGGGGAGTCTGGTTTGCCGCACGCTCCTTCCGCTGCCTGCGCTTGCTTTCTGCACGCTCTCGGCGACGAGACTCGGGGTGCTCAGCGCCCTCCCGGATGCTCTTCCTCCTCTTAGGGCGGACTAGTCTTTGGCCAGGGACTCCCAGGTGCCGGTGGGGAATGTTGCACTTTATCAGTTAGGGATGGGCAATAAATGCCAGCGATGCCCATGTCCCATGAATGAATTTTTTTTTTTTTAAAAAAAGCTCACATTCAGTTTGCGAGGTGTCCGGTGGTCAGGAGAGAGGCACGATACAAATGCAAGTCTTTCTTGGCAAGCAGTTAACGGTGGTTTCTTTCTCCTTGCGCCACAGAGGTTCATCGACAAGACCAAGGTGACGTGCCTGAAGTGGGTGCCGGAGTCCGAGAGCCTGTTCCTGGTCGCCCACACCAGCGGCAACCTGTACCTGTACAATGTGGAGCACCCCTGTGGCACGGCGGCCCCCCACTACCAGCCGCTGAAGCAGGGCTCCGGCTTCTCCGTCTACGCCTGCAAGAGCAAGTCGTGCCGTAACCCGCTGCTGAAGTGGTCGGTGGGCGAGGGGGCCATGCACGCCTTCGCCTTCGCTCCCGACGGCAAGCACGTGGCCTGCGCCAGCCAGGACGGCGGGCTGCGGGTCTTCCACTTCGACTCCATGGAGCTGCACGGGGCCATGAAGAGCTACTTCGGGGGTCTGCTGTGCGTGTGCTGGAGCCCCGACGGCCGCTACATCGTGACAGGCGGCGAGGACGACCTGGTGACGGTCTGGTCCTTCTGGGACTGCCGGGTGATCGCCCGGGGCCACGGCCACAAGTCCTGGGTCAGCGTGGTGGCCTTCGACCCCTACACCAGCAGCGTGGGCGAGGGCGAGGCCCCCGAGCTCAGCGGCAGCGACGAGGAGCTGCCGGAGCGCCCCCCGCTGGCCCGGGCCCGCACCGCCAGCTCCCTGTCCCGCCTCTCCAAGCGCAACTCCGCCTCCGCCGACGGCCGTCCGCCGTCCAGCCTGACCTACCGCTTCGGCTCGGTGGGCCAGGACACCCAGTTCTGCCTGTGGGACCTGACCGAGGACATCCTCTTCCCCCACCAGCCCCTGTCCCGGGCCCGCACGCACACCAACGGAGTGGGTGGCGGCGGCGGCGGCCTTCCGTGGTCGCTGAGCGGCCTGGCGCTGGAGTCGGGCCCCGCCAACCCCCTGCCCCACTCGCTCTCCCGCTCCAACAGCCTGCCCCACCCGCCCGCCGCTCGCCCACCGGCCGGCAAGGCCCCCGCCACAGACGGGGGCGGCCCCTTCGCCGGCGGCGGCGGCCGGTTCGCCACGCTGACGCTGCACGACAAGGCCGCCGACAAGACCCACAAGCCCAGCCACGGTGTCGGCCACGCCGCCAGCAAGAGCAACGACAAGCTCCACCTGGTGCCCAGAAGCAAGCTCGACCCCGCCAGGGCCCTGGGCACCGCCTTGTGCCCCCGCATGGACGAAGTGCCCCTGCTGGAGCCCCTGGTCTGCAAAAAGATCGCCCACGAGAGACTGACGGTGTTGATATTCTTGGAGGACTGCATCGTCACTGCCTGCCAAGAGGGCTTCATCTGTACGTGGGCACGGCCAGGTAAAGTGGTGAGTATGGGAGTGGCGGCTGGCCAGAGGCGTGGTCTCTGTCGCCTCCTCCAGCCCCACAACCCTCACTGCATGCCTCCAATTCTGGCCCCTTGAACATCCCCCCCCCCCACCCCATCTTGGATGTCCGAGGAGAGAATGAGTTTGAGCAGGAGATGGGACATTGAGTGTCAACAGAGTGAGGATGGAGGTTAAGAGGAACAAAGCAGGAGATAGACAGAACTTTGAGCAATAAGGGAATAAAGGGTTATGGGGAGCGAGCAGGGAAGTGGAGCTGAGTCCATGCGAGAAGAATAAGAGGGTATCTCATTGAATTCTGACGGGGTTGGATAGACTGGATGTGGGGAGGATGTTTCCCCCGGGCTGGGAAGTCTAGAACAAGGGGTCACAGTCTCAGGATACGGGGTAGGAAATTTAAGACCGAGATGAGGAGAAATGTTTTCACTCAGAGGGTGGTGAACCTGTGGAATTCTCTACCACAGAAGGCTGTGGAGGCCAAGTCACTGAATATATTTAAGAGGGAGATAGATAGATTTCTAAACACAAAAGGCAACAAGGGGTATGGGGAAAAAGCGGGACTATGGTGTTGAGATAGAGGATCAGCCATGATCATATTGAATGGCGGTGCAGGCTCGAAGGGCCGAATGGCCGACTACTGCTCCTATTTTCTACGTTTCTATGATCAGATCAGCCATGATCTTATTGAATGGAGGAGCAGGCCAAATGGCCTACTCCTGCTCCTATTTCTTATGTTCTTAACATTCAAAGGATCAGTGACCATCGTAGAGAGATACAACAGAGAGAGAGAGAGAGAACTATCAATTCTGGCTTCTTCACGTCCCCGATTTTCATCGCTCCAATATTGGCAGCCGTGACTTCAGCTGCCTCGGTCCCTAAGCTCTGGAATTCCCTCCCAAAACCTCTCCGCGCCTCTCCTTTTAAAACGCTCCATAAAACCTACCCTTGAGACCAAGCACCTGTCCCAATATCTCCATATGTGGCTCAGTGTTGGATTTTGTTTTGCATGGTTCCTCTCAAACGCTCTGGGACGTTTTTGCTACATTAAGGGCGCTATATTGTTGTTGGTCAATTGAGAATAAGCCGCACTTGTATGCAGTCGCAAAGTGTGGTTTGTGAAGGGCTTGCCGATATTCTAGCAGAGTTCGCGGAAGCCATGCCACAAGTTGCACAGCTTCTGAGAGCAGTTTGTACCCATGTGTGATCTCCTTGTCTCTGTCACTTTCTCCAGCCCTGCAACCTTCCGAGCTCTCTGTGCTCCACCAATTCTGGCCCCTTGCACATCCCCCAATTTCCTTCGCTCCACCATTTGTGGCCATGCCTTCAGCTGCCCGGGCACCAAGCACGAGAATTTCCTCCCTTAACCTCGTCACCCCTCTCTCTCCTTTTAAGATGCTCCTTAAAACCTACCTTTGTGACCAAGCTTTTGGTCACCTGTCCTAATATCTCCTTTTGTGGCTCGCTCTATCTGCGTGCTGCCCCCTCGGTAACATCATCGAAAAGCACAGCGTCAGTTTCCACATGTACGCTGACAACACCCAGCGCCACCTCGCCACCACTTCACTCGACCCCTCCACTGCCTCTAAATTGTCAGACTGCTTGCCCCACATCCAGTGCTAGATTGGCAGAAATTTTATATTTTTAATTTTTAATTAAATATTGGGAAGACCGAAGCTGTTGTTTTCGGTCCCCGACACAAGCTGTGTTCCCTGGCCACCGACTCCATCTCTCTCTCTCCCTAGCATCTGTCCGAGGCTGAACCAGACTGCTCGCAACCTCGGTGTCATATTTGACCCTGAAATGAGCTTTCCGGCCACATATCCGCAGCGTAACTGAGACCAAACTATTTCCCTCTCCGTAACATAGAAAATAGGTGCAGGAGTAGGCCATTCGGCCCTTCTAGCCTGCACCGCCGTTCAATGAGTTCATGGCTGAACATGCAACTTCAGTACCCCATTCCTGCTTTCTCACCACACTCCTTGATCCCCCTAGTAGTAAGGACTACATCTAACTCCTTTTTGAATATATTTAGTGAATTGGCCTCAACAACTTTCTGTGGTAGAGAATTCCACAGGTTCACCACTCTCTGGGTGAAGACGTTTCTCCTCATCTCGGTCCTAAATGGCTTCCCCCTTATCCTTCGACTGTGACCCCTGGTTCTGGACTTCCCCAACATTGGGAACATTCTTCCTGCATCTAACCTGTCTGAACCCATCAGAATTTTAAACGTTTCTATGAGGTCCCCTCTCATTCTTCTGAACTCCAGTGAATACAAGCCCAGTTGATCCAGTCTTTCTTGATAGGTCAGTCCCGCCATCCCGGGAATCAGTCTGGTGAACCTTCGCTGCACTCCCTCAATAGCAAGAATGTCCTTCCTCAAGTTAGGAGACCAAAACTCTACACAATACTCCAGGTGTGGCCTCACCAAGGCCCTGTACAACTGTAGCAACACCTCCCTGCCCCTGTACTCAAATCCCCTCGCTATGAAGGCCAACATGCCATTTGCTTTCTTAACCGCCTGATGTACCTGCATGCCAACCTTCAATGACTGATGTACCATGACATCCAGGTCTCGTTGCACCTTCCCTTTTCCTAATCTGTCACCATTCAGATAATAGTCTGTCTCTCTGTTTTTACCACCAAAGTGGATAACCTCACATTTATCCACATTATACTTCATCTGCCATGCATTTGCCCACTCACCTAACCTATCCAAGTCGCTCTGCAGCCTCATAGCATCCTCCTCGCAGCTCACACTGCCACCCAACTTAGTGTCATCTGCAAATTTGGAGATACTACATTTAATCCCCTCGTCTAAATCATTAATGTACAGTGTAAACAGCTGGGGCCCCAGCACAGAACCTTGCGGTACCCCACTAGTCACTGCCTACCATTCTGAAAAGTACCCATTTACTCCTACTCTTTGCTTCCTGAATGACAACCAGTTCTCAATCCACGTCAGCACACTACCCCCAATCCCTTGTGTTTTAACTTTGCACATTAATCTCTTGTGTGGGACCTTGTCGAAAGCCTTCTGAAAGTCCAAATACACCACATCAACTGGTTCTCCCTTGTCCACTCTACTGGAAACATCCTCAAAAAATTCCAGAAGATTTGTCAAGCATGATTTCCCTTTCACAAATCCATGCTGACTTGGACCTATCATGTCACCTCTTTCCAAATGCGCTGCTATGACATCCTTAATAATTGATTCCATCATTTTACCCACTACCGATGTCAGGCTGACCGGTCTATAATTCCCTGTTTTCTCTCTCCCTCCTTTTTTAAAAAGTGGGGTTACATTGGCTACCCTCCACTCGATAGGAACTGATCCAGAGTCAATGGAATGTTGGAAAATGACTGTCAATGCATCCGCTATTTCCCAGGCCACCTCCTTAAGTACTCTGGGATGCAGTCCATCAGGCCCTGGGGATTTATCGGCCTTCAATCCCATCAATTTCCCCAACACAATTTCCCGACTAATAAGGATTTCCCTCAGTTCCTCCTCCTTACTAGACCCTCTGACCCCTTTTATATCCGGAAGGTTGTTTGTGTCCTCCTTAGTGAATACCGAACCAAAGTACTTGTTCAATTGGTTTGCCATTTCTTTGTTCCCCGTTATGACTTCCCCTGATTCTGACTGCAGGGGACCTACGTTTGTCTTTACTAACCTTTTTCTCTTTACATATCTATAGAAACTTTTGCAATCCGTCTTAATGTTCCCTGCAAGCTCCTTCTCTTCCTCCATTTTCCCTGCCCTAATCAAACCCTTTGTCCTCCTCTGCTGAGTTCTAAATTTCTCCCAGTCCCTGGGTTCGCTGCTATTTGTATGCCACTTCCTTGGCTTTAATACTATCCCTGATTTCCCTTGATAGCCACGGTTGAGCCACCTTCCCTTTTTTATTTTTACGCCAGACAGGAATGTACAATTGTTGTAGTTCATCCATGCGGTCTCTAAATGTCTGCCATTGCCCATCCACAGTCAACCCCTTAAGTATCATTCGCCAATCTATCCGAGCCAATTCACGCCTCATATCTTCAAAGTTACCCTTCTTTAAGTTCTGGACCATGGTCTCTGAATTAACTGTTTCATTCTCCATCCTAATGCAGAATTCCACCATATTATGGTCACTCTTCCCCAAGGGGCCTTGCACAACGAGATTGCTAATTAATCCTCTCTCATTACACAACATCCAGTCTAAGATGGCCTCTCCCCTAGTTGGTTCCTCGACATATTGGTCTAGAAAACCATCCCTTATGCACTCCAGGAAATCCTCCTCCACCGTATTGCTTCCAGTTTGGTTTGTCCAATCTATGTGCTTATTAAAGTCACCCATTATAATTGCTGCACCTTTATTGCATGCACCCCTAATTTCCTGTTTGATGCCCTCCCCAACATCACTACTACTGTTTGGAGGTCTGTACACAACTCCCACTAACGTTTTTTGCCCTTTGGTGTTCTGCAGCTCTACCCATATAGATTTCACATCATCCAAGCTAATGTCCTTCCTAACTATTGCATTAACCTTTAACCAGCAATGCTACCCCACCTCCTTTTCATTTTATTCTATCCTTCCTGAATGTTGAATACCCCTGGATGTTGAGTTCCCAGCCCTGATCATCCTGGAGCCACGTCTCTGTAATCCCAATCACATCATATTTGTTAACATCTATTTGCACAGTTAATTCATCCACTTTATTACGGATACTCCTTGCATTAAGACACCAAGCCTTCAGGCTTGTTTTTTTAACACCCTTTGTCCTTTTAGAATTTTGCTGTTCAGTGGCCCTTTTTGTTCTTTGCCTTGGGTTTCTCTGCCCTCCACTTTTCCTCATCTCCTTTCTGTCTTTTGCTTTTGTCTCCTTTTTGATTCCCTCTGTCTCCCTGCATTGGTTCCCATCCCCCTGCCATATTAGTTTAACTCCTCCCCAACAGCACTAGCAAACACTCCCCCTAGGACATTGGTTCCGGTCCTGCCCAGGTGCAGACCGTCCGGTTTGTACTGGTCCCACCTCCCCCAGAACCGGTTCCAATGCCCCAGGAATTTGTATCCCTCCCTGCTGCACCACTGCTCAAGCCACGTATTCATCTGAGTTATCCTGCGATTCTTACTCTGACTAGCACGTGGCACTGGTAGCAATCCCGAGATGACTACTTTTGAGGTCCTACTTTTTAATTTAGCTCCTAGCTCCTTAAATTCGTTTCGTAGGACCTCATCCCTTTTTTTACCTATGTCGTTGGTACCAATGTGCACCACGACAACTGGCTGTTCTCCCTCCCTTTTTAGAATGTCCTGCACCCGCTCCGAGACATCCTTGACCCTTGCACCAGGGAGGCAACATACCATCCTGGAGTCTCGGTTGCGGCCGCAGAAACGCCTATCTATTCCCCTTACAATTGAATCCCCTATCACTATCGCTCTCCCACTCTTTTTCCTGCCCTCCTGTGCAACAGAGCCAGCCACGGTGCCATGAACTTGGCTGCTGCTGCCCTCCCCTGATGAGTCATCCCCCTCAACAGTACTCAAAGCAGTGTATCTGTTTTGCAGGGGGATGACTACAGGGGACCCCTGCACTACCTTCCTTGCACTACTCTACCTGCTGGTCTTCCATTCCCTAGCTGGCTTTGGACCCTTCACCTGCAGTAAGACCAACTTGCTACACGTGCTACTCATGTCATTCTCAGCATCGTGGATGCTCCAGAGTGTATCCACCCTCAGCTCCAATTCCACAACGCGGTGCGTCAGGAGCTGGAGGCGGATACACTTCCCGCAGACGTAGTCGTCAGGGACACCGGAAGTGTCCCTGAGTTCCCACATGGTACAGGAGGAGCATATCACGTGACCGAGCTCTCCTGCCATGACTTAACCCTTAGATACACTTAAATTTGCAACAACAATGTTAAAAGTTACTGACTGATATAAAAAAGAAAGAAAAAGAAAAGCTACTCACTAATCACCAGCCAATCACTTACCCCCTTGGCTGTGTCGTCACCTTTTGATTTCTTTCTACTTTTTTGCTTTCTCTCCCAGGTGGAGCTGTACAAGCCCCACCTCTCTCCCCGGACTGCCCGACTGCTGAACCTCTCTCGACGTTCGTCCGTCTCCGCCTCTTGCCTCAGCTCATCCGCTGCTGAAACCCTCATCCGTGCCTTTGTTACCTCTAGACTTGACTATTCCAACGCACTCCTGACTGGCCTCCCACATTCTACCCTACGTAAACTAGAGGTGATCCAAAACTCGGCAGCCTGTGTCCTAACCCACATTAAGTCCCGCTCACCCATCAACCCCTGTGCTCGCTGCCCCGTGTCCTAGTTCACACCGAGTCCCGCTCACCCATCACCCCCTGTGCTCGCTGCCCCGTGTCCTAGCTCACACCGGGTCCCGCTCACCCATCACCCCCTGTGCTCACTGCCCCGTGTCCTAACTCGCACCGAGTCCCACTCGCCCATCGCCCCCCGTGCTCACTGCCCCGTGTCCTAACTCGCACCGAGTCCTGCTCTCCCATCACCCCCTGTGCTCGCTGCCCCGTGTTCTAACTCGCACCGAGTCCTGCTCTCCCATCACCCCCTGTGCTCGCTGCCCCGTGTCCTAACTCGCACCGAGTCCCACTCGCCCATCGCCCCCCCGTGCTCACTGCCCCGTGTCCTAACTCGCACCGAGTCCTGCTCACCCATCACCCCCTGTGCTCGCTGCCCCGTGTCCTAACTCGCACCGAGTCCTGCTCTCCCATCACCCCCTGTGCTCGCTGCCCCATGCCCTAACTCGCACCGAGTCCCGCTCACCCATCACCCCCTGTGCTCGCTGCCCCGTGTCCTAACTTGCACCGAGTCCCGCTTGCCCATCACCCCCTGTGATCGCTGCCCCATGCCCTAACTCGCACCGAGTCCCGCTCACCCATCACCCCCTGTGCTCACTGACCTACATTGGCTCCCAGTTAAGCAACGCCTCGATTTAAAAATTCTCATCCTTGTTTTCAAATCCCTCCATGGCCTCACCCCCTCCCTATCTCTGTAATCTCCTCCAGCCTCACCCCCCCCCCCCCGAGATGTCTGCACTCTTCTAATTCTGTCATATTTGACCCTGAAATGAGCTTCTGACCAAATATCTGCCCCGTAACTGAGTCCAAACCATTTCCACTTCAGTAACATCGCCCGTCTCCGTCCCTTGCCTCAGCTCATCTGCATTCCCAATTTTAATCGCTCCACCATCGGTGGCCGTGCCTTCTGTTGCCTGGGTCCCAAGCTCTGGAACTGCCTGCCTAAACCTCTCCGCCTCTCTTTTGACTTTAAGACACTCCTTAAACCCTACCAAGCTTTTGGACAAGTGAGTAAAGGGTTATGTGGAGTGGGCAGGGAAGTGGAACTGAGTCCATGATCAGATCAGCCATGATCTTATTAAATGGCGGAGAGGCGCTCGAGGGGTCACATGGCCGACTCCTCCTATTTCTTGTGACATCCGCCCAGATTTCCCCTTGTGTGGCTCAGTAACAAATTTTGTTTTATAACACTTCTGCGAAGCGCCTAGGGTCATTTCACTACAGTAAAGGCGCTGTAGGAATGCAAGTTGTCATGCATCTCAGATCCTGCGGGAACAGCCAAACAGAGTGGGTGGGAGGAGAGGGCGACGAGAGAAACCCTCCCCACTGATGGCAGAGGACCGAAGTTAGAGAAACACTTCGACACACAAAGGGCAGCAGACGTTTGGAACTCTCTGCCGCTCACTGCAGTTCGTGCTCGGTCAATTATTAATTTTAAATCTGAGATTGTTGGAGGATTCTGAATGTAAACATGAGTTTGCTCGCTTTGAGGGGAGGGGAGGATGGGGGGAAAGGAGGGAGGGAGGGGAGGTTATTTTGTACCAGTCTTTATCCCTTAATACCTTTTTGGTTGACAAAAATCTACCAATCCCCGATTTAAAATTAACAATTGTCGCAGCATTGATTGCCGTTTGCGGAAGAGAGTTCTAAACTTCTACCGCCCTTTGTGTGTCAGAGTGTTCCCTAACTTCACTCCTGAAAGGCCTATTTTTAGACTCTGTCCCCTGGTCCTAGACTCCCCAACCAGCAGGAATAGTCTCACTCTATCTACCCACCCTATCTGTTCCACTTAATATCCTGAAAACTTCGATCAGGTCACCCCTTAACCATCTAAATTCCAGGGAATACAGCCCGAGTTTGTGTAATTGCTCCTTGTAATTAATCAGGTCTGATTCTGGTAAATCTCTGCTGCACTCCCTCCAAGGCCTGGTGCCCAGAACTGCTCACAGTGAACCCGGGATTATCCCTTTGGCCCTTTGGTACTTCACCCCTGGCCGTTTTTAAAGGGTTAACCCTAAACGGTGTGTGTTGACGGGGGCTGGTTCTCTGGAGGTGTTTCGCTGATCCTCAACCTCACGCCCCCCCCCCCCCCCACACATACACATAGGAGAAGAATCGCTGGACAGTGAGGAGGAGGGCTGGCTGGAGAGGGGGGTTGGGAGGGTGTGGTGCGTGGAGGGCTGGCTAGCGAGGGGGGGGGGGGTTGGAGGGCATGGGTGCGGTGCGTGTCGGTTAGCGATCAGGAGCAGAATCTCGAACATCCCCTAATGTGGAGGTGCTGTGACTACCTGTGAGGCTGCTACTGCTGTCTTGGCTAAGAGCATACTCTCGCAGGCTGTGTCGCGGCTCTAGGGTCCTCTGCAGGGCTTGGTGGCAGAGTAACGTTATCCACCAAGGGAAGTCACTGTGGCCCACTCTGTACTGGTATGTTACAATTATAATACAGCGTCCCTGTGGTGGTTATTTTACAGGGGTAATTACTGATACTTTGCCCATTTACAAATGTTCTTAGTCACGACATTAGTCCCTTATCCCGCGAGGTGACCCCTTAGCGCCTCCCAAACCCGGGACCTCTACCGCCCGGAAGGACACGGACAGCAGGCGCATGGGAACACCACCACCTCCACGTTCCCCACCGAGTCACACACCATCCTGACTTGGCCGTTCCTTCATCGTCGCTGTGTCAAAATCCTGGAACTCCCTCCCTAACAGCACTGTGGGAGCACCTTCACCACACGGGACTGCAGCGGTTCAAGAAGGCGGCTCACCACCACCTTCTCAAGGGGCAATTAGGGATGGGCAATAAATGCCGGCCTTGCCAACAACGTCCACATTCCAAAATCAAGGAAAAGAAAAAAAATAACACCTTTGTTGGAAGGGGAATGCGCATTTATCATCATTGAAATGTGGGGGGGGGCGTCCAGTGGACTCCACAACCGAGGTGTAGATAAACAGGCCCTGCCTCAAGGGTGGTGCTTATCTGAAACCTTTCCCCCACCCCCAGAGGGCAATACTGGATCAGTGAAATTTCCACGGCTGAGCACAGTAGGTTTGTTTTCGGTAACGGTGCAGCGAAGGTTCACTGGATTGATTCCTGGGATGAGGGCTGTCCTATGATGAGAGATTGTGTCGAGTGGCCCTATACTCTCTGCTGTTTAGAAGAATGAGGTGTGATCTCATTGAAACATAAGATTGTGAGGGGGATTGACAGGGTAGATGCTGAGAGGATGTTTCCCCCCCCGGACTGGAGTGTCCAGAACCAGGGGTCACAGTCTCAGGATAAGGGGTCGGCCATTTAAGACAGAGATGAGGAATTTCTTCACTCAGAGGGTGGTGTGAATCCTTGAAATTCCCCGCCCCAGAGGGCTGTGGATGCTGAGTCATTGAATATATTTCAAGGCAGAGAGCGCTCGAGTTTTGGTCTCCAGGGGAATCGAGGGATGTGACGATCAGGCGGGAAAGTGGAGTTGAAGTTGACGATCGTCCATGATCTTATTGAATGGTGGAGCAGGCTCGAGGGGCCGTACGGCCTTCTCCTGCTCACATTTCGTATGTTTTTATGATCTGGACCAAAGGCGGGTAAATGGGCTTGAGGTACAGATCAGCTGCAATGCAATTGAACGATTCAATACTCTCAACAGGAAGGACGTTCTTGCTATTGAGGGAGTGCAGCGAAGGTTCACCAGACTGATTCCCGGGATGGCGGGACTGACACATGAGGAGAGGCTGGATCGACTGGGCCTGTATTCACTGGAGTTTAGAAGGATGAGAGGGGATCTCATAGAAACGTACAAGATTCTGACGGGACGGGACAGGTTAGATGCGGGAAGAATGTTCCCGATGTTGGGGAAGTCCAGAACCAGGGGGCACAGTCTTAGGATAAGGGGTAGGCCATTTAGGACCGAGATGAGGAGAAACTTCTTCACTCAGAGAGTTGCTAACCTGTGGAATTCCCTGCTGCAGAGAGTTGTTGATGCCAGTTCATTGGATATATTGAGGAGGGAGTTAGATATGGCCCTTACGGCTAAAGGGATCGAGGGGTATGGAGAGAAAGCAGGAAAGGGGTACTGAGGTGAATGATCAGCCATGATCTTATTGAATGGTGGTGCAGGCTCGAAGGGCCAAACAGCCTACTCCTGCACCTATTTTCTATGTTTCAAAGGGCTGAATCGACTACTCCTG
This sequence comes from Pristiophorus japonicus, assembly GCF_044704955.1. Lineage (NCBI taxonomy): Eukaryota > Metazoa > Chordata > Chondrichthyes > Pristiophoridae > Pristiophorus > Pristiophorus japonicus. The sequence goes on from NC_092002.1 coordinate 12,205,192, forward strand.
ATCCTCTTGTGATTACTCTCTCTAGTCCCTGTCACGGGGTGTCAATGGTTAAAGAATATTGCAGCACAGAAGGAGGCCATTTGTCCCATCATGCCTGTGCCGGCTCTTTGAAAGAGCTATCCCCCGTTCTTTTCCCCCATCGTCCTGCAATTCATTTTCCTTTTCAAGTATTTATCCAAGTGCCTTTTGAAAGTTACTTTTGAATCTGCTTCCACCGCCCTTTCTGGCAGCTCATGCTAGCCTGGTGGAGAAACCATAGCAACAGCCCCACGAGCCAGTTCCGCCATTCAATTAGTGCGACTTAACATTACAACAGTGACTACACTCCAAAGGTACTTCATTGGTTGTAAAGCGTTTTGAGACGTCCGGTGGTCGTGAAAGGCGCTATATAAATCCAAGTCTTTTAACTCTATCCGTCTTGGTTCCCGTAACCCTTAATGCTCTTGCCTAACAAGCATCGGTTTTGAAAATTTCAATTGACCCCCCCCAGCCTCAACAGCTTTTTTTTGGGGGGGGGGGGGGTGAGTTTGAGATTTCCACTGCCCTTTACGTGAAGAAGTGCTTCCTGACAGCACCCACTGAACGGCCTAGCTCTAATTTTAAGGTTATTCCTCCCCCCCCCCCCGTGTGTTGATAAAACCTATGCGTATTTTCTGTTTTCAGGGTTTACTGTCTGCACAGAATCAAGCTAATTCACCGAGCGGGACTGTGGTGTAGCTGGAATCTGGTGCGAAAGGACATTGAGCTGTTGAGATACGTGGGCACTGCTGGTATCTCGGCACTCGCCCGTCAAGACCCGGAGCCGCTGGTGCATCGACACTCCTGGTTCGCGGAGAAGGAATCCCCAGAGCTGCGTCGGCCACGAGCCGAAATGGACTCCTTTATTTATTAATCATTTGAAACTAAAATCCTTGTCAGTGGAGCTCGGCCCTTAAATGACATCTAATTTATGTAACTGTACAGTCCAAGTGTAACACAGAGCGCGAAACGAGGAGCTTTATCAGTGTCTTAACTACAGATAGATTATTATATATTGTGTACATAGACAAAGGAACTAATCGAGGACAGGCAATCAATGTAATTCTCATCGCAGAGGCCGGTACAAGCCGGGAGCAGGCCAGATCCCACACTCCCGAGCACTAGAAATAGGATTTGGTCCAAGGCAAATCCCAATTATGTTCATCTCCAAACTGAAGAGGAAAATCACCCGAGGCTTTGAAGCCCGAACGGAACACTCCATCTGCTGTTGTTTGCAAAATGGGATGATGGCGAGTCGATGGTCGCTATTTTGTTTTTTTTGCACTTAATCGAATTGTTCGACCAGAGGCTGGGCTGTGATGCAGTACATTTGGTACCATTACCTCTGGCTATAAATATTGTCCCTGCAGAGATTTGCAACTGATAACTGGTTTCTCCTTTATTAAAATATTTAAAATATGTTTCTAATACGGTAGGGTTGTTTTTCTTGGCTACTTTTAGCCAGTGTCTGGAGGGAATAAAAACAGAATACGGGAAATCTCAGCGGGTCAGGCAGCATCTGTGGAGAGGAAGCAGCGTTAATTCTTCGTGTCGATGACCCTTCGTCAGAACTCACCAGTTGACCAGTTGCGATGTTGGGGAAGTCCAGAACCAGGGCTCCCAGTCTAAGGATAAGGGGTAAGCCATTTAGGACCGAGTTGAGAAACTTCTTCACTGAGAATTGTGAACCTGTGGAATTCTCTACCACAGAAAGTTGTTGAGGCCAGTTCATTGGACATATCCAAGAGGGCGTTAGATGTGGCCCTTACGGCTAAAGGGATCAAGGGGTATGGAGAGAAAGCAGGAGTGGGGTACTGAAGTTGCATGATCAGCCATGATCATATTGAATGGTGATGCAAGCTCGAATGGCCTGATCCTGCACCTATTTTCTATGTTTCTATGACCTGCTGAGATTTTCAGCATTTTCTGTTTTCAATCCAGATTCCAGCATCCGCAGTATTTTGTTTTTGTATTGGTGTCTGGAGGGAGCAAGGGTGACCTTGAAGTGAACCTCTGAGCTGTGGGAGGGCCCGGAGATAGAAACATAGACAATAGGTGCAGGAACAGGCCATTCGGCCCTTCGAGCCTGCAGTACCATTCAATATGATCATGGCTGATCATGCAACTTCAGTACCCCACTCCTGCTTTCTCTCCATACCCCTTGATCCCTTTAGCCATAAGGGCCACATTTTACTCCCTTTTGAATATATCCAACAAACTGGTATCAACAACTTTCTGTGGTAGAGAATTCCACAGGTTCACAATTCTCTGAGTGAAGAAGTTTCTCATCTCAGTCCTAAATGGCTTACCCCTTATCCTTAGACTGTGACCCCTGGTTCTGGACTTCCCCAACATCAGGAACATTCTTCCTGCATCTAATCTGTCCAATCTCGTCAGAATTTTATATGTTTCTATGAGATCCGCTCTCATTCTTCTAAATTACAGTGAATATAAGCCTAGTCGATCCAGTCTTTCTCCATATGTGGGCATGTGAGATAGAACTGACCATTTTGTGTTTCTGCAGGACTGAGATGAGGAGAAATGTCTTCACTCAGAGGGTTGTGAATCTTTGGATGCTAAACGGTTCAGTATATTCAAGACTGAGCTCGATAGATTTTTGGACTCTCGGGGAATCGAGGGATATGGGGATCGGGCGGGAAAGTGGAGTTGAGGTCGAAGATCAGCCAGGATCTTGTTGAATGATGGAGCAGGCTCAAAGTGCCATATAAGGACATAAGAAATAGGAGCAGGAGTCGGCCATTCGGCCCCTCGAGCCTGCTCCGCCATTCAATAAAATCATGGCTGATCTACCTCAACTCCTCCTTCCTGCACTATCCCCATATCCCTTGATTCCCTTAATATCCAAAAATCTATCGATCTCTGTCTTGAATATATTCAACGACTGAGCCTCCACAGCCCTCTGGGGTAGAGAATTCCAAAGATATACCACCCTCTTGAGTGAAGAAGTTTCTTCTCATCTCAGTCATAAATGGCCGACGCCTTATTCCGAGACTATGATTTATTTCTAGACTCTTCAGCCAGAGGAAATATCCTTCCAGCATCTAAACTGTCAAGCCCTGTAAGAATTCTGTGTGTTTCAATGAGATCACCTCTCATTCTTCTAAACTCTAGAGAATATTGGCCTAGTCTACTCAATCTCTCCTCACAGGACAATCCCCCCCTCCATCCCAGGAATCAGTCTGGCGAACCTTCGTTGCACTCCCTCTATGGCAAGTATATCCTTCCTTAGGTAAGGAGAACAAAACTGTACACAATACTCCAGGTGCGGTATCACCAGAGCCCGATATAATTGCAGTAAGATGTCTTTTATCTTCTACTCAAACCCTCTTGTAATAAAGGGCAACATACCATTTGCTCTCTTAAACGCTTGGTGTACCTGCATGTTAACGTTCAGCGATTCGTGTACAAGGACACCCAGGTCCCTCTGAACACCAACATTTCCCGATATCTCACCATTTAAAAAATACTCTGCTCTTCTATTTTGACTACCAAAATGGATATAACTTCACATTTCTTTATATGACCCGCTTCTGCTCCTAATTCTTATGTTCTGATGCTGGCTCCAGGCTTACTCTGGCCTGCGACAGCCTCTCAGTTTCCTGGGCCAGGCTGCTGCACCTTCCCTCTTATTTGCTGATATTCCACGGACATAGCGGGAATTTAAGCCTGGGCAGGACTCCTGCGATACTTTGTCTATGGGGAACCTTTTCACGCATTCTAAACATTGCTCTTGCATTAAAGTTTCTTCCAAAAATCAGCAGGAAAAGACATGCCGAGAGGTGACTGGTGGGCAATGTGTCCACACGCAATGTTTCTGATGTACCCTGTGATCTTCCTGGCTCATCTCACAGCGAGTGGGATGACTTAGAAGAACATAAGAAATAGGAGTGGGTCACTAGGCCCCTCGAGCCTGCTCCGCCATTCAATAAGATCATGGCTGATCTGATCATGGCCTCAGCTCCACTTCCCCGCCCTCTCCCCATAACCCTTGACCCCCTTATCACTCAAAAATCTGTCTTATCTCCACCTTAAATGTATTCAATGACCCAGCCTCCACAGCTCTCTGGGGCAGAGAATTCCAAAAATGCACCACCCTCTGAGGGAAGAAATTCCTTCTCATCCCCATTTTAAATGGACGACCCCCTATTCTGAAACTCTGCCCCCTCGTTCTAGATTCCCCCACAAGGGGAAACAACCATTTGCTCTGTTCCTTTCATCTCGGGTAAGATATACTAGGCTTGTAGAGAGTGCTGTGCAGATTCACCAGAATGGTACCATGGCTTAAAGGGTTCAATCACGCAGACAGGTTGCCTAAATGTAGTTCGTGCTCCCTTGGGTTCAGAAGGTTAAGTGTGCGATCCAGTTGAGGTGCTGGAGATGATAAAGGAATTCAATAGGGTCGATACAGAGAAACTATTTGCTTTGGTATGGGAATCCACAACAAGTGGGGGCATAATTTTACAGACTCTGACCCCTGGTTCAAAAATCCCCAGCCAGGGGAAACATCTACCCTGTCAAAGCCCTCTAAGAAGTTTGTATGTTTCAATGAGATCACCTCTCATTCTTCTAAAGTCTAGAGAATATAGGCCTGGTCTACTCAATTTCCTAATAGGACAATTCCCCCATCCCAGGAATCAGTCTGGTGAACCTTCGTTACACTCCCTCTATGACAAATATACCCTTGGGTAAGGAGACCAAAACTGTGCTCAATAAGTCCATATAAGCCATTGGCCATAGGAAGGGTAGGTTTACCAGAATGATACCTGGACTCCAAGGGTTAAATTAATAGAAGAGATTATACAACTGGGGTTGTATTCGCTTGGAATTTAGAAGGTTAAGGGATAATCTGATCGAAGTTTTCAAGATATGAAGGGGAACTTTTTTTAAACTGAGTTGAGAAGTAATTTCTTCTCCCAGAGGGTTGTGAATCTGTGGAATTCTCTGCCCAAGATAGCAGTTGAGACTAGCTCATTGAATATATTCAAATCACAGAGAGATAGATTTTTAACCAATAAGGGAATTAAGGGTTATGGGGAGCGGGTGGGTAAGTGGAGCTGAGTCCACGGCCAGATCAGCCATGATCTTGTTGGGTGGCGGAGCAGGCTCAAGGGTCTAGATGGCCTACTCCTGTTCCTAATTCTTATGTTCTTATTAATGTTGGGGAAGTCCAGAACCAGCGGTCACAGTCTAAGAATAAGGGGTAAGCCATTTAGGACCGAGATGAGGAGAAACTTCTTCACCCAGAGAGTGGTGAACCTGTGGAATTCTCTCCCACAGAAAGTTGTTGAGGCCAATTCACTAAATATATTCAAAAAGGAGTTATATCTAATCCTTACTACTAGGGGGATCAAGGGGTATGGCGAGAAAGCAGGAATGGGGTACTGAAGTTGCATGTTCAGCCATGAACTCATTGAATGGCGGTGCAGGCTCGAAGGGCCGAATGGCCTACTCCTGCACCTATTTTCTATGTTTCTATTAACTGGTAGGGTAGATAGAGAAAAACTATTTCCGCTGGTTGTCAATCTAGCACTGGGGGGCATAGGAGTAAAGTTCTGAGGAACTTCTAGGCTCAAACGGTGGTAGAAGTTTTTTAACTCTCTTCCGCAAACGGCAATTGATGCTAAGTCAATTGTTAATTTTAAATCGGAGAGTGCTAGCTTTTTGTTAACCAAAGGTATTAATGGATATGGGGCAATGGTGGGTAGATGGAGTTAGATCACAGAGAAGCCGTGATCTCACTGAATGACGGAACAGCTCGAGGGCCTAAATGGCCGCCTCCTGTTCCTATGACGATCCTTTTAATTTGAATGTCAGCTCATGGTCTCACAGATACGTTTGATCGACACCCTTTATTAAACTCTGCAAATTCCACATACTTAGTATGCAGTAATTAGGAGATTGGTACAAACTTTGTGCTCACGATTAAAGAACCCATCAGGAGTCCAAATTGAGTTCTCTGACCGCTCACAGTCGCCCGGAGCAAGACTAGTTAAGAATCCCTTCGATGTATCGTGACTTTATACTGTTGAGTGCATAGGCTTGGTACATAGTGGCAACTTGGGACGTTTTACTATGTTAGTGGTGTTATATAAATGCAAGCTGTAAGCACGCCTGCAGTACGCACAGTTAAGGCACAAGTGCGTTAGTTGTGCGTAGGGTTGGTACATGAGGACACCCATGCACCTCACGGACCACTTCTCCCCTCGTGTACGCGTATTGAAGTTTTATCTGTTTAATTTTATCTGGGCATTTCACTCTTGAACAATCAGGCTGGCGTTGAACCCCTGGTTTTTCACATCTGGTCTTATGTCCAAACTCCCCGCTCATCCCTGACGCGTAACCAGACACCTCGTAACATTCCTCTCACACTTCTTCCCCACAAGCTTTCTTCCTTTTGCAGCTTTCGCTCGCGTTGGAGGCCATTCAGCCCCTTCCTCATATCATACCTATTCCACCATTCATGGCTGATCTGTAACGTAACTCCATTTAGCCCTCTTGGTTCCGTATCCCTTAATAGCCTTGCCTATCAAAAATCTTTATCAATCTCAGTTGTGAAATTTTCAATTGACCCCCCAGCCTCTTTTGGGAGAGGGAGCGTTCCAAATTTTCACTACCCTACAAGTAATCGCTCCACCATTGGTGGTCGTGCCTTCATCTGCCAAGGAGCCAAGCTCTGGAATTCCCTCCCTAAACCTCTCCGCCTCTCTGCCTCTCTTAAAACCTACCTCTTTGACCAAGCTTTTGGTCACCTGCCCTAACTTCTCCTTAGGTGGCTCGGTGTCAGGTGAAACACGTTGGGACGTTTTACTATGTTAAAGGTGCTATATAAATGCAAGTTGTGTATGAGGGTGGAAGGAACGGCAAATTTTGTTAAAGGAAGAAAGACTTGGATTTATATAGCGCCTTTCACAACCACTGCGATTCTGCTAATGAAGTACTTTTGGAGTGTAGTCACTGTTATAATGTAATAAAGGAATAAATGTAGTTGAGTGAGCAACAATATACCACATGTAGGGTGTAGGCAAAATTGACCAAATTGCATTTATTGCACGTCTCTTGTATCCCTCGAGAAAGTGATGGTGAGCCGCCTTCTTGAGCCGCTGCAGTCCGTGTGGTGAAGGTACTCTCACAATGCTATTAGATAGCGAGTTCCAGGGTTGATTTTCCAAATGTCCTGCTATTGCTTCCTTAATAAGGCATTTTCCCAACGACAGGCTAACTGGTCTATAGTTTCCTGCTTTCTGTCTCCTTTTTTAAATAGGGGCATTACATTTGTGGTTTTCCAATCTGTTGGGACATCTCCACAATCCAGAGAATTTTGGTAGATTACAACCAATGCATCCACTATCTCTGCAGCCACTTCTTTTAAGACCCTAGAATGCAGGTCATCAGGTCCAGGGGACTTGTCCACCTTTAATCCCATTATTTACCAAGTACTTTTTCTTTAGTGATAGGGATTGTTTTAAGTCTCCGCACCCCCACCCCCCACCCCCCCCCCCCCCCTCCCCGCAATAGCTTCTTGATAATCAATTATTGGGATGTTTTTAGTGTCTTCTACTGTGAAGACCGATACAAAATATTTGTTCAACGTCTCTGCCATTTCCCCGTTATTAATTTCCCTGTCTCATCCTCTGAGGGACCAACATTTATTTTAGCAAGTTCCAGGGTTGCACTGTCAACAATACAAAAAAGGTGAATGAACCCTTTAAAATTCTGAACTTGAGTTGATATCAAAAGTATATTATAGTTTAACCAAATATTCCTTAATTTCCACTGCTGTAAAACTCTCTCAATTAAATGTTTTGCAATGTTGCTTAATTCATCATTTGTGCAATCCCAGATCGTGGGTTGCTGAAGTAGTTCACCCCTATATCGTTTAAAATGAAGTCACACCCTTGGGTTGTTACAGCTGTTTTGTGGGTGTGTACATTGGCTTCCTGTCCGTATGCTAGTTATAATTCTAAGTTGCAGCTTTTTGGTGAGTTCCTCATTCTGGCACACTGAAGAAACGGTGCCAAGCTTAAAGCCAGCAGGTAAAGATAAAGAGTTTTATCTTATCTCATTTTAAATGTAACATTGTAATCAATGTAATATTTTTCAATTGCTTTTAATTTGATTTAACCAGCAAATATCAAACTATAAATAAGAGAAACAATCTTATCTCTGAAAATCAAGAAGCAGAATCAATTGGTGGAGCTAAGAAACAGCAAGGGTCAGAAAATAATGGTAGGAGTTATTTACAGGTCTCCAAACAGTAATTGTAATGTAGTGCAGAGTATAAATCAGGAAATTAGAGGTGCATGTAACAAGGGTAATGCAGTAATCATGGGGGACTTTAATCTGCATATAGACTAGGCAAACCAAATTTGCAGTAATAGTGTGGAGGACGAATTCATGCAATGTATACAAGATGGTTTTCTAGATCAATATTTTGAGGAACCAACTAGGGAGCAGATATTTTAGATCTAGAAATTGTACAATGAGAAAGGGTTAATTAATAATTTTGTAGTAAAGGGGCCCTTAGGGAAGAGTGGCCATAACATGATAGAATTTTATATTGAGTTTGAAAGTGCTTTAGTTAAATCCGAAACTAGGGTCTTAAATCTAAAGAAAGCAAACTACATAGATATGAGGGGCGAGTTGGCTAAAGTAGATTGGGAAACAACATTAAAGGGTATGATGGTAAATGAGCAACGGCTCGCATTTAAAGAATTAATACATAATTTACAACAAACATACATTCCTTTAAGGCACAAAAACTCCACAGGTAAAGTGGTCCAACCGTGGTTAAGAAGAGAAGTTAAAGATATTATTAGATCAAAGAGACTTATAATGTTGCCAAAAAGAGCAGTAAGCCTGAGGAGTGGGAGAATTTTAGAATTCAGCAAAGTAGGGCCAAGAAATTGCTTAAAGAAAGGGAAAATAGAATATGAGAGTAAACTAGTGAGAGACATAAAAACAGACTGTAAAAGCTTCTATGGGTATGTAAAAAGGAAATGGTTAGCAAAAGTAAATGTGGGTCCCCAATAGGCTGAGAAAGGAGAAATTATAATGGGAATAAGGAAATGGCAGAGAAATTAAATGAGTACTTTGTGTCTGTCTTCACGGAAGAAGTCACGAAAAACCTCCCGGCAATAGTGGGGTACCAAGGGTCTAGCGAGAATGAGGAATTGAAAGAAATTAGTATCAGTAAAAGAATAGTACTGGAGAAATTAATAGGACTGAAAGCCAATAAATCCCCTGGACCTGATGGCCTACATCCTGGGGTTTTGAAAGAGGTGGCTATAGAGATAGTGGATGGATTGGTTGTCATCTTCCAAAATTCCATAGATTCTGAACAGTTCCTGCAGATTGGAATTTTTTGAGGTTGTAACGAGCAGAATAGATAAGGGGGAACCAGTGGATGTGGTGTATTTGGATTTTCAGAAGGCATCAGATAAGGTGCCACAAAATTAGGGCTCATGGGATTGGGGGTAATATACTAGCGTGGATTGAGGATTGGTTAACGTCAGATAACAGAGAGTAGGAATAAACAGGTCATTTTCAGATTGGCAGACTGTAACTAGTGGGGTACCGCAATGATCAGTGCTTGGACCCCAGCTATTCACAATCTTTATCAATGATTTGGATGAGGGGACCAAATGTAATATATCAAAGTTTGGTGATGATACAAAGCTAGGTGGAATGTAAGTTGTGAGGAGGATACGAAGAGGCTTCAAGGGGGTACAGACAGGCTGAGTGAGTGGGCAAGAACATGGTAAATGGAATATAATGTGGAGAAATGTGAAGTTATCCACTTTGGTAGGAAAAATACAAAAGCAGAGTATTTTTTAAATGGTGAGAGATTGGGAAATGTTGGTGTTCAGAGGGACCTGGGTGTCCTTGTACACCAATCACTGAAAGTTAACATGTGGGTACAGCAAGCAATAAAGAAAGCAAATGGGACGTTGGCCTTTATTACAAGAGGATTTGTGTATAAGAGTAAAGGGGGCCAAAATTGCCTCTTTCCTTAAGGCCTGTTACCACCGTTGCGGAGTGCAATGGCCGCCAACTTTTGGTGGAATGTCCGCCAATAGCCCAATTGCCCTCCCGAGGTTTCCCGCCGGTGCCCCAATCCCTCCCTTACCGCTCCGCTGCTGCCGATCCACAGTAAGCGTGTCATCACTGCGCACCCACCGCCCATCTACCCCACCGACTGCGACACTCCCTTCTGAAAATCTTCAGCCCGCTCAGCGGTGCCAAAACAAGCTTTCAGCCGATAAGAACATAAGAAATAGGAGTAGGATTCGGCCATACGGCCCCTCGAGCCTGCTCCGCCATTTAATAAGATCATGGCTGATCCGATCATGGACTCAGGTCCACTTCCCCGCCCGCTCCCCATAACCCCTTAATCCCTTATCGGTTAAGAAGCTGTCTATCTCTGTCTTAAATTTATTCAAAGTCCCGGCTTCCACAGTTCTCTGAGGCAGCAAATTCCACAGATTCACAACCCTCTGAGAGAAGAAATTCCTCCTCATCTCAGTTTTAAATGGGCGGCCCCTTATTCTAAGATTATGCCCTCTAGTTCTAGTCTCCCCCATCAGTGGAAACATCCTCTCTGCATCCATCTTGTCGAGCCCCCTCATAATCTTGTACGTTTCGATAAGATCATCTCTCATTCTTCCGAATTCCAATGAGTAGAGGCCCAACCTACTCAACCTTTCCTCATAAGTCAACACTCTCATCTCCGGAATCAACCTAGTGAACTTGCTCTGAACTGCTCCAAAGCAAGTCTATCCTTTCGTAAATATGGAAACCAAAACTGCACGCAGTATTCCAGGTGTGGCCTCACCAATACGCCGTCTAACTGTAGCAAGACTTCCCTGCTTTTATACTCCATCCCCTTTGCAATAAAGGCCAAGATTCCATTGGCCTTCCTGATCACTTGCTGCACATCCATACTTACCTTTTGTGTTTCATGCACAAGTATCCCCAGGTCCCGCTGTACTGCGGCACTTTACAAATTTTCTCCATTTAAATAATAACTTGATTTTTGATTTTTTTATCTGCAAAGTGCATGACCTCACACTTTCCAACATTATACTCCATCTGCCAAATTTTTGCCCACTCACTTAGCCTGTCTATGTCCTTTTTCAGATTTTTTGTGTCCTCCTCACACATTGCTTTTCTTCCCATCTTTGTATCATCAGCAAACTTGGCAACGTTACACTTGGTCTTTCTTCCAAGTCATTAATATAGATTGTAAATAGTTGGGATCCCAGCACCGATCCCTGTGGCACCCCACTAGTTACTGGTTGCCAACCAGAAAATGAACCATTTATCCTGACTCTCTGTTTTCTGTAAATTAGTTAATCCTCTATCCATGCTAATATATTACTCCCAACCCCGTGAACTTTTATCTTGTGCAGGCACCTTGTCAAATGCCTTCTGGAAGTCTAAATACACCACATCCACTGGTTCCCCTTTATCCATCCTGTTCATTACATCATCAACGAATTCCAGTAAATTTGTCAAACATGACTTCCCTTTCATAAATCCATGCTGACTCTGCCTGACCGAATTATGCTTTTCCAAATGTCCTGCTACTACTTCTTCAATAATGGACTCCAACATTTTCCCAACCACAGATGTTAGGCTAACTGGTCTATAGTTTACTGCTTTTTGTCTGTCTCCTTTTTTAAATAGGGGCATTACATTTGCAGTTTTCCAATCTGCTGGAACCTCCCCAGAATCCAGTGAATTTTGATAAATTACAATCAATGTATCCACAATCCCTGCTGCTACTTCTCTTAAGACCTTGGGATGCAAGTCATCAGGTCCAGGAGATGTATCCACCTTTAGTCCCATTATCTTACTGAGTACCACCTCCTTAGTGATTGTGATTGTGTTAAATTCCTCCCCCCCTATAGCCCCTTGACTATCCACTGTTGGGATATTGTTAGTGTCCTCTACTGTAAAGACTGATACAAAATATTTGTTCAGAGTTTCTGCCATCTCCATGTTCCCCATTATTAATTCCCTGCTCTCGTCCTCTAAGGGACCAACAATTACTTTAGCCACTCTTTTCCTTTTTATATACCTATAGAAACTCTTGCTATCGGTTTTATATTTCATGCTAGTTTACTTTCATAGTCTATCTTCCCTTTCTTAATCATGGGCCAGTGAGGCTGTGGCCTTCTGCAACGGCGGAGCGGCTTCCCTTAAAGGGGAAGGCGCACTGCCGCCATGTTTTTTTTTTGTCGTCCGACGGCCAGGTCGGCCCGACAAACATGCCGCCGGGTTTGGCCGGGCCGCCAACAGGCAACCTGGCAGCCCCTCTTGGCCCGGCAGAAGCCCTCCCTGGTGGCCAAGCGGGCCCGAAGCTTTAAAAGCGCGGAGGCTCTCCCCTTTAAGTGAAGGGGAGAGCCGTGGTAACGTGGCGACGTGATGACGTGATCACGGCGGTGTCTCGGCACCGCCCCCAACTTCTGCCCCTCGGTTCCTGTGATGTATGTAATAATTCGATAGACTGAATGCTGTAAACTTACACAGCTACAAACCTGGCTCTGCTTTATTCGGGCACAAAGTGATTACACTACATGATGGCTTGCGTTTTCTACCTGGGCCGCACACATGTGCACACAGCCCAATGATCTTCGACAATGGCACCACCTGGTGGCTAGTAACCCCAAGCATACATACATGACAGTTCCTGTCACCGCTGCATTTTTACCCCTCCGGTGTAGTCACTGCCCTCCCATTATGACCGACTTCCGGATCAAAACAAAAAAAATAACAAAGAGCGCAATTTCGTGAAAGGGTGACCTGAACCACAGCTGCGGTAAAAACCATCGAAACGGGGCTCCGTCTCAGGCTGGGGGCAATTTGTACCTCAAGATGTCTTACTGCAATTATATAGGGCCCCGGTGAGATTGCACCTGGCGTATTGTCCACAGTTTTGGTCTCCTTACCTAAGGAAGGATATACTTACCATAGAGGGAAGTGCAGCGAAGGTTCACCAGACTGATTCCTGGGATTGTCCGAAGAGGAGAGATTGAGTAGACTAGGCCGACATTCTCTAGAGTTTAGAAGAATGAGAGGTGATCCCATTGAAACATACAGAGTTCTTACAGGGCTTGACAGGGTAGATGCAGGGAGGATGTTTCCCCCCGGGCTGGGGAGTCTAGAACCAGGGGTCACAGTCTCCAAATAAGGGGTCGGCCATTTAGGACTGAGATGAGGAGAGATTTCTTCACTCAGAGGGTGGTGAATCTTTGGAATTCTCTGCCCCAGTGGGCTGTGGATGCTCAGTCGTTGAGTATATTCAAGTCAAAGATGGATAGAATTTTGAATATTAAGGGAATCGAGTGATATGGAGAGTTATTCCCCGTGTCCTGGGGCAATATTTATCCCTCAATCAAAATAACAAAAACAGATTATCTGCTCATTATCACATTGCTGTGTGTGGGAGCTTGCTGTGCGCAAATTGGCTGCCGCGTTTCCCACATTACAACAGTGACTACACTCCAAAAGTACTTCATTGGCTGTAATGCGCTTTGAGATGCCCGGTGGTCGTGAAAGGTGCTATATAAATGCAAGTTTTTTTATTATCTGCAAATTTGCAGATCGTGCCTCCAACACCTACATCCTGATCTGTAATAAAAACAGTAAATCGCAGCCATCCCCACACACAACCCTGCGGGACGCCACTCGTAACCGGTCTTCAAACAGATGCAAATCCCCTATAACTGCTTTTTGCCTATTTTACTATTGTCAAATTAAGTTGTACTACAGATAAATGAGAAAAGGCCCCAAGGAAGACTGGGATAGAAACATAGAAATATAGAAAATAGGTGCAGGAGCAGGCCATTCCGCCCTTCGAGCCTGCACCACAATTCAATAAGATCATGGCTGATCATTCACCTCAGTACCCCATTCCTGCTTTCTCTCCATACCCCTTGATCCCTTTAGCCGTAAGGGCCATATCTAACTCCCTCTTGAATATATCGAACGAACTGTCATCAACAACTCTCTGCGGCAGGGAATTCCACAGGTTCACAGCTCTCTGAGTGAAGAAGTTTCTCCTCATCTCGGTCCTAGATGGCTTATCCCTTATCCTTAGACTGTGTCCCCTGGTTCTGGACTTCCCCAACATCAGGAACATTCTTCCTGCATCTAACCTGTCCAATCCCGTCAGAATTTTATATGTTTCTATGAGATCCCCTCTCATTCTTCTAAACTCCAGTGTATAAAGGCCTAGTCGATCCAGTCTCTCCTCATATGTCAGCCCTGCCATCCCGGGAATCAGGCCGGTGAACCTTTGCTGCACTCCCTCAATAGCAAGAACGTCCTTCCTCAGATTAGGAGACCAAATCTGAACACAATATTCCAGGTGAGGCCTCACCAAGGCCCTGTACAACTTTGTAAGGCCTCCCTGCTCCTATATTCAAATCCCCTAGCTATGAAGGCCAACATGCCATTTGCCTTCTTCACCGCCTGCTGTACCTGCATGCCAACCTTCAATGACTGATGAACCATGACACCCAGTTCTCGTTGCACCTCCCCTTTTCCTAATTCGCCACCATTCAGATGATATTCTGCCTTCATGTTTTTGCCACCAAAGTAGATAACCTCACATTTATCCACATTATATTGCATCTGCCATGCAATTGCCCACTCACCTAACCTGTCCAAGTCACCCTGCAGCCTCTTAGCGTCCTCCTCAAAGCTCACACCACCACCCAGTTTAGTGTGATCTTGGAGATATTACACTCAATTCCTTCATCTAAATCATTAATGTATATTGTAAATAGCTGGGGTCCCAGCACTGAATCCTGCGGTACTCCACTAGTCATGCCTGCCATTTTGAAAAGGACCCGTTTATCCCTACTCTCTGCTTCCTGTCTGCCAACCAGTTCTCTATCCACGTCAGTACATTACCCCCAATATCATGTGCTTTAATTTTGCACACCAATCTCTTGTGTGGGACCTTGTGAAAAGCCTTTTGAAAGTCCAAATACACCACATCCACTGGTTCTCCCTTGTCCACTCTACTAGTTACATCCTCAAAAAATTCTCGAAGATTTGTCAAGCAAGATTTCCCTTTCATAAATCCATGCTGACTTGGACCGATCCTGTCACTGCTTTCCAAATGCGCTGCTGTTTCATCTTTAATAATTGATTCCAACATTTTCCCCACTACTGATGTCAGGCTAACCGGTCTATAATTACCTGTTTTCTCTCTTTCTCCTTTTTTAAAAAGTGGTGTTACATTAGTTACCCTCCAGTCCATAGAAACTGATCCAGAGTCGATAGACTGTTGGAAAATGATCACCAATCCACTATTTCTAGGGCCACTTCCTTAAGTACTCTGGGATGCAGACTATCAGGCCCCGGGGATTGATCGGCCTTCAATTCCATCAATTTCCCTAACACAATTTCCTGACTAATAAGGATTTCTTTTAGTTCCTCCTTCTTGTTAGACCCTCGGTCCCCTAGTATTTCCAGAAGGTTATTTGTGTCTTCTGTCGTGAAGACAGAACCAAAGTATTTGTTCAATTGGTCTGCCATTTCTTTGTTCCCCATTATAAATTCACCTGTTTCTGACTGCAAGGGACCTACGTTTGTCTTCACTAATCTCTTTCTCTTCACATATCTATAGAAGCTTTTGCAGTCAGTTTTTATGTTCCCAGCAAGCTTCCTCTCATACTCTATTTTTCCCCTCCTAATTAAACCTTTTGTCCTCCTCTGCTGAATTCTAAATTTCTCCCATTCCTCAGGTTTGCTGCTTTTTCTGGCCAATTTATATGCCTCTTCCTTGGATTTAACACTATTGTTAATTTACCTTGTTAGCCACGGTTGAGCCACCTTCCCCGTTTTATTTTTACTCCAGACAGGGATGTACAATTGTTGAAGTTCATCCATGTGATCTTAAAATGTTTGCCATTACATATCCACCGTCAAACCTTTAAGTATCATTTGCCAGTCTATTCTAGCCAATTCACGTCTCATACCATCGAAGTTACCTTTCCTTAAGTTCAGGACCCTAGTCTCTGAATTAACTGTGTCACTCTCCAACTTAATAAAGAATTCTACCATATTATGGTCACTCTTCCCCCAAGGGGCCTCCCACAACAAGATTGCTAATTAGTTCTTTCTCATTACACATCACCCAGTCTAGGATGGCCAGCCCTCTAGTTGGTTCCTCGACATATTGGTCTCGAAGATCATCCCTAATACACGCCAGGAAATCCTCTTCCAGCGTATTGCTACCAGTTTGGTTAGCCCAATCTATATGTAGATTAAAGTCGCCCATGATAACTGCTGTACCTTTATTGCACGCATCCCTAATTTCTTGTTTGATGTTGTCCCCAACCTCACTACTACCGTTTGGTGGTCTGTACACAACTCCCAGTAGCATTTTCTGCCCTTTGGTATTCCGCAGCTCCACCCATACAGATTCCACATCATCCAAGCTAATGTCCTTCCTTACTATTGCGTTAATTTCCTCTTTAACCAGCAACGTTACCCCACCTCCTTTTCCTTTCTGTCTATCCTTCCTAAATGTTGAATACCCCTAGATGTTGAGTTCCCAGCCTTGGTCACCCTGGAGCCATGTCTCCGTAATCCCAATTATATCATATTCGTTAATAACTGCCTGCACAGTTAATTCATCCACCTTATTATGAATACTCCTCACATTGAGGCACAGAGCCTTCATGCTTGTCTTTTTAACACACTTTATCCCTTTAGAATTTTGCTGTAATGTTACCCTTTTTGATTTTTGCCTTGGGTTTCTCTGCCCTCCACTTTTACTTTTCTCCTTTCTATCTTTTGCTTTGCCCCCATTTTACTTCCCTCTGTCTCCCTGCATAAGTTCCCACCCCCCTGCCATATTAGTTTAAACCCTCCCCAACAGCACTAGCAAACACTCCCCATAGGTCATCGGCTCCGGTCCTGCCCAGGTGCAGACCATCCTGTTTGTACTGGTCCCACCTCCCCCAGAACCAGGTGCAATGTCCCAGGAATTTGAATCTCTCCCTCTTGCACCATTCCTCAAGCCACATAGTCGTCTCAGCTATCCTGCTATTTCTATGTGTGTATTGCTTATGTAGTTAGGGCAACCTGCAATGGCCAACACCTGATGATGTAATGATCAGGGTGGATAAAAGGGAACCACTGGATGTGGTGTAGTTGGACTTTCAGAAGGCATTTGACAAGATGCCACATAAAAGGTTACTGCACAAGATAAAAGTTCACAGGGTTGTGGGTAATATATTAGCATGGATAGAGGATTGGCTAACTAACAGAACACAGAGTCGGGATAAATGGTTCATTCTCTGGTCGGCAATCAGTAACTAGTGGGGTGCCGCAGGGATCAGTGCTGGGACCCCAACTATTTACAATCTATATTAACGACTTGGAAGAAAGGACTGAGTGTAACGTAGCCAAGTTTGCTGACGATACAAAGATGGGAGGAAAAGCAATGTGTGAGGAGGACACAAAAAAATCTGTAAAAGGACATAGACAGGCTAATCGAGTGGGCAAAAATTTGGCAGATGGAGTATAATGTTGGAAAGTGCGAGGTCATGCACTTGGGCAGAAAAAAAAATCAAAGAGCATGTTATTATTTAAATGGAGAAAGATTGCAAAGTGCTGCAGTACAGCAGGACCTGGGGGTACTTGTGCATGAAACACAAACGATTAGTATGCAGGTACAGCAAGTGATCAGGAAGGCCAATGGTATCTTGGCCTTTATTGCAAAGGGGATGGAATATAAAAGCAGGGAAGTCTTGCTACAGCTATACAGGGTATTGGTGAAGCCATATTTATGAAAGGATATACTTGCTTTGGAGGCAGTTCAGAGAAGGTTCACTAGGTTGATTCTGGAGATGAGGGGATTGATTTATGAGAAAAGGTTGAGTAGGTTGGGCCTCTACTCATTGGAACTCAGAAGAATGAGAGGTGATCTTATTGAAACGTGTAAGATTATGAGGGGGCTTGACAAGGTGGCTGCAGAGAGGATGTTTCCACTGAAGGGGGAGACTAGAACTAGGGGACATAATCTTGGAATAAGGGGCCGCCCATTTAAAACTGAGATGAGGAGAAATTTCTTCTCTCAGAGGGTTGTAAATCTGTGGAATTCACTGCCTCAGAGAGCTGTGGAAGCTGGGACATTGAATAAATTTAAGACAGAAATAGACAGTTTCTTAAACGATAAGGGGATAAGGGGTTATGGGGAGCGAGCAGGGAAGTGGAGCTGAGTCCGTGATCAGCCATGATCTTATTGAATGGCGGAGCAGGGTCGAGGGGCCATATGGCCTACTCCTGCTCCTATTTCTTATGTTCTTATATAAAAGCCGATCCCTGTAATGCATTTGCTTCATTGGTTCTTTGCTGAAGAATTCATAGCAACACATTGCTATAAAGAACTAGTTGGTTTATTAGCAAAGGTTTAACAATCACACTACACATTACCAATTCATCCACCAGGCTCACAACCACTTGCCTCGTCGTGGATCCCTTGAACCCAACTGACTGGGGTTTTATTGAGGTCGCAATTCAGGTGCACCAGAAAGCTGGTGCTTTGGAGTGGTACGCACTGTCATGTATCCTACATGGTTACTGCTTGTACTATTACAAGGTGTGCCACCAGAGGGCACAGCAGTGGGAGACTTGTAGGTTACCTGTACAGCTGTGCCTGGCCTAGTATAAAAGGCAGGGCCACCAGGTGTGATCCTCACTCTGGAGTTATCAATAAAGGACTAAGGTCATGACAGTTCAAGTCCAACACATTGCCTCATGGAATCATTAACAGAGCATCTAAAGACATAATACTTACCACGGGAACTCCTGGTGCGGTAAGTAGATCCATTTTCAGGACTTTGATATTTTTACAATTTTCTACAAGAAATGGATGATAATGGGAGTGGGCCTTAGATTCAAAGCCAGGCTGACTGGCTGAAAATGGGTCGGTTGGGCCGTCCACCGCTGTCAATCAGCGTGATGACATCACAGCGCGTGTGCATCACCACGCTCGCTCCCCTCCGTTAAAGGGGAGAGCTTCGATCATTTTTTTAACTTTGGCCACTAGGCCACCAGGTAGGGTTTCGGCCGGGCCAGCAGCCTGGCACTCGAGCGGGGGTGCCAGGCTGCCCGTTGGCGGCCCAGCCGAATCCGGAGGCAGTGTTTTGCCGGAAGGTCGGTGCGGAGACGGTGCACCGGCAGAAAAACCTGCCGGGGGCACCATGCGGTGGGGGGATCAAGGGATTCAGCTGAAAATGGCCACTAAGTATTTTTTTATGCCTTTAAATTGGCGGTGTAACCACTTGGGCGGGATGGGGCCCAGGCCGGAAATTCCCCGACCTGGATTTAGGTCAGATCGGCCTGTTGACCCCAAAGCGGCGGCCATTCGATTTTTTAGGAAAGGCCGCCGCAAACGGGCATTATCAGGTCTCTTCGAGGTCCTGAATTTTAGCCCCATTGAGTGTCGTCAACATCACTTTTGTTAAATTTCAAAATATATACTTTATTCATATAAAAATTTACACGATACATTGGAAAGCAGTTCAGTGCATTTAGATACGGTCAGCAATTCCATACAATACATTTGATGCTGACGGCAGTTCCGTTCAATACATTTGCTTGCTTTACATTTCGAGGTACATTTCAGTACAATCCAGGATACATTGTAATACAGTCATCAAATTACGTTACATGTGGCACTATACGGTACACGGAATGGGTGAGGGTACAGTTACATTTCTTTGCAACATACATTACTAAACAGAACTTGCATTATACATGGCACCACATGGGTGTTTTCAGATCATGGTGCTCTATACAAAAAAGTTTTACAAGTACAGCCCGAGGGGGGTTTTATACTGATTCCAGCCCCCGGGTTTACTGTGGCAGAAGGGCTTTAAACTGTGGCTCTTCCCCACCGTGTCTTTGCGGCGACTGCACCAATTTTTAGTGCGTCCCTCAGCGCGTACTCCTGGATCTTGGATTGCACCAGTCTGCAACACGCAGACGTGGACATCTCCTTGCTCTGGAAGACCAGCAAGTTTCGGCAAGACCAAAGTGCGTCTTTCACCGAGTTGATGGCCCTCCAGCAGCAGGTGATGTCTGTCTCGGTGTGTGTCCCTGGGAACAGCCCGTAGAGCACAGAGTCCTGTGTTATGGAGCTGCTCGGGATGAACCTCGACAGCAACCACGGCATCTACATCCAGTCCTGCCTTGCGAAGGGGCAATCCCAAAGGAGATGGATGACTGTCTCGTCCGCACCACAGCCAACTCGGGGGCAGAGTGCCGTGTCTCTGAAACCCCGGCTGTGCATGAAGGATCTGACAGGTAGGGCCCTCCTCACCGCCAACCAAGCTACGTCTTGGTGCTTGTGTGAAAGTTCTGGCGATGAGACGTTCTACCAGATGAGTTCGACAGTCTGCTCGGGGAACCACCCAACAGGGTCCACCCTCTCCTTTCGTAGGGCATCCAGGACGTTACATGCTGACCACTGTTTTATGGCCTTGTGGTCAAAGTTTTTTTTCTGAAAAACTTTTCCACGAAGGACTGGTGGACAGGCATGGTCCAACTGGTGGGGGTGTTTCGTGGCAGCGTGGCCAGACCCATCCTTCGCAACACCGGGGACAGGTAGAACCTCAGCACGTAGTGACACTTGGTGTTTGCGTACCGGGAGTCGGTGCACAGCTTGATGCAGCCGCACACAAAGGTGGCCCTCAGGATGAGGGCCACGTTCGGAACATCCTTTCCTCCACTGTCCAGAGATTTGTACATCGTGTCTCTGCGGACACGCTCCATTTTGGACCTCCAGACAAAGTGGAAGACGGCCCGGGTGACTGCCGCGGCACAGGAGCGAGGGATGGACCAGACCTGTGCCACGTGCAGTAACCCTGAGAGCACCTCACTCCTGATGACCAGGTTCTTTCCTGCGATGGAGAGGGAGCACAGCTTCCACCATCCCAGTTTTTGTTTCACTTTGGCGATACGCTCTTCCCAGTTTTTGGCGCACGCCCCGTCCGCTCCGAACCATATTCCCAACACCTTCAGGTAATCTGGCTTAACAGTGAAGGGAATAAAGGATCAGTCGGCCCAGCTTCCAAAGAACATGGCCTCGCTCTTGCTGCGATTGACCTTTGCTCCCGAGGCCAGTTCAAACTGGTCGCAGATTGTGAGCAATCTGTGGACCGACTGCGGATCCGAGCAAAAGACGGCGACGTCGTCCATGTACAGGGAGGTCTTGACCTGAGCGCCTCCGCTGCCTGGGATCGTCACCCCTCCAATGCCCGCATCCTTCCTGATGGACTCGGCAAAGGGCTCGATACAGCACACAAACAAGACAGAGGAGAGGGGACAGCCTTGCCTGACTCCAGATCTGATCGGAAAGCTTTCAGTTTCCCACCCGTTGATTAGAACTGCGCTACTGATGTCTGTGTAGAGCAGTTGGATCCAATTGCGGATACCCTCCCCAAACCCCATTTTGGAGAGCACGTCCATCAGGTACGTGTGCGAAATCCTGTCAAAGGCCTTCTCCTGGTCTAAGCTGATTAAACAGATGTCCACCCTCCTGTCCCGCACATAGGCGATCGTATCCCTGCCTTGCAAAGGGGCAATCCCAAAGGAGATGGATGATTGTCTCGTCCGTACACAGCCAACTCGGGGGCAGAGTGCCATGTCTCTGAAACTCCGGCTGTGCATGAAGCCACTCACACCTCAACAGCTCTACCAGCTCTGTGTGCATACTCGAAGGCGCACACAGTACAGCCCCCACCAGCTGGTGTGTACGGTTAACATACCCTCCTCCGTCCTTCCTGCAACCCTGTTCTGCATCTTGACCCTCCCTCTCCCTCCGCTCCACTCTACCTTCAGTGGCAGAGCCATCACCTGCCCTGCTGTGGCTCTACACTTTTGCCGTTCCCTCATCAGGTTCCTTCGCCCCACTGCCACCCTATAACCTTTAAAAACCATCTAGAAGGTGTTGGTTTCAACAACAACAACAACTTATATTGATATAGCGCCTTTAACGTAGTAAAACGTCCCACGGCGCTTCACAGCAGTGTTATGACAAAACCGATAAATTTAACACCGAGCCACATAAAAAGAAATTAGGTCAGGCTGGGTCAAAGAGGTAGGTTTTAAGGAGCGCCTTAATGGAAAATAGAGAGGTAGAGAGGCGGAGAGGTTTAGGCAGGGCGTTCCAGAACTTGGGGCCCAGGCAACAGAAGGCACGGCCACCGATGGTGGAGCGATTATAACCAGGGGTGCTCAAGAGGCCAGAATTTGAGGAGCGCAGACATCTTGGGGGGTTGTTTCACCAAAGTCCTGGTTGCCCCTCCCGTCCGTTCAGCAGAGCCCGAGTGCTTGCTCCTTTTCCCATTTGTGAAGTGTCTCAGGACGTTTGCAAAACCGAAGGCCCTACAAAGAGGCACGGCCTTTGATCCTCCGCGAGGTGCACCCACTGACCATACAGGCTGCAGCCGCACTGGGTGGGCACAGCGGAGGGGGATTGAAGTGGGGCGGACTCTCGGCCACCCCAAAGGCCCCGCTCCTCAACCCAAGGCCAATGAACAGATGTAGCTCTCCCTGTCAGCCTCACGTCCTGGCGACGCCTCCCTTGTAAAGGGCTCCCTCGCTGGGACAGAACCTGCCTCCATTCCATCGTACAGCACAGAAGGAGGCCATTTGGCTCATTGGGCCTGTGCCGGCTCTTTGAAAGAGCAGTCTAGTTAGTCCCACGCTCCCTGTTCTTTCCCCCTAGCCATGAAAATTTCTCCTTTTCAAGTATTCATCCAATTGCCTTTTGAAAGTTACTATTAAATCTGCTTCCACCACCTTTCAGGCATGCCTTCCCGATTATAGCTCGCTGCTGAAAATAAATCTTCCTCATGCCGGCTTCTGCTTCTTTTACCAATTACCTTAAATCTGCTTCCTCAGGTTACCGACACACCTACCAGTGGGAATAGTCTTACTATTTGGCTCAGTGGGCAGCACACTGGCCTCTGAGTCAGAAGGTTGTGGGTTCAAGTCCCACTCCAGGAACTTGAGCACAAAAATCTAGGCTGACACTCCCAGTGCAATGCTGAGAGAGCGCCGCACTGTCGGAGGTGCTGTCTTTGGGATGAGACGTTAAATCGAGGCCCTGTCTGCTCTCTCATGTGGACATAAAAGATCCCATGGCACTATTTTGAAGAAGAGCCGGGGAGGGTTATCTCGGTGTCCTGGGGCTAATATTTATCCCTCACTGAACATAACAAAAACAGATTGTCTGGTCATTATTGTTATGTATGCAATAAAGGTTCAAAGTGAGTACTGTTTAACTAAGCAAGGTACAACCTTGATCGGTTTTATTTGGGCCCAAAGTGCCTGACTCTCAACATGGCTGGCCTTTTATACCAGAGCAGCACCATGTGCGTGCTGCTCAGTGGCCTTCAACAATGATGCCATCTGGTGGCTACAAACAGAACGTACACACATTGCTGAGTGTGGGAGCTTGCTGTGCGCAAATTGGCTGCCGCGTTTCACATATTACAACAGTGACTACACTCCAAAAGTAGTTTATTGGCTGTAATGCACTTTGAGACGTCCGGTAGTCGTGAAAGGTGCTATATAAATGCAAGTTTTTTTTATCATCTGCAAATTTGCAGATCGTGTCTCCAACACCTACATCCTGATCTGTAATAAAAACAGTAAATCGCAGCCATCCCCACACACAACCCTGCGGGACGCCACTCGTAACCGGTCTTCAAACAGATGCAAATCCCCTATAACTGCTTTTTGCCTATTTTACTATTGTCAAATGAAGTTGTACTGCAGATAAATGAGAGAAAGCCCCAAGGGAGACTGGGATGTGTGTATTGCTTATTTGGTTAGGGCAACCTGCAACGGCCGACACCTATATAAAGGGCGACCCCTGTAATGTATTTGCTTCATGGGTTCTTTGCTTAAGAATTCATAGCAATACATTGCTATTAAGAATCACTTGTTTGGGAAGAGTTATACTAATATAGCAGGGGGATGGGAACCTATGCAGGGAGACAGAGGGAAACAAAATGGAGACAGAAGCAAAAGATAGAAAGAAGAAAAGTAAAATGGAGGGCAGAGAAACCCAAGGCAAAAAACAAAAAGGGCCACTTTACAGCAAAATTCTAAAGGGTCAAAGTGTGTTAAAAAGACAAGCCTGAAGGCTCTACGCCTCAATGCGAGAGGAGTATTCGGAATAAGGTGGACGAATTAACTGCGCAGATAGCAGTTAACGGATACGATGTGATTGGCATCTCGGAGATATGGCTCCAGGGTGACCAAGGCTGGGAACTCAACATCCAGGGGTATTCAACATTTAGGAAGGATAGACAGAAAGGAAAAGGAGGCGGGGTGGCGTTGCTGGTTAAAGAGGAAATTAATGCAATTGTAAGGAAGGACATTAGCTTGGATGATGTGGAATCGGTATGGGTGGAGCTGCGGAATACCAAAGGGCAGAAAACACTAGTGGGAGTTGTGTACAGGCCACCAAATAGTAGTAGTGAGGTTGGGGACAACATCAAACAAGAAATAGGGATGTGTGTAATAGAGGTACAGCAGTAATCATGGACGACTTTAATCTACACATTGATTGGGCTAACCTAACTGGTAGCAATGCAGTGGAGGAGGATTTCCTGGCGTGTACAAGGGATGGTTTCCTCGACCAATATGTCGAGGAACCAACCAGAGAGCTGGCCATCCTAGACTGGGTGATGTGTAATGAGAATGGACTAATTAACAATCTTGTTGTGCAAGGCCCCCTGGGAAAGAGTGATCATAATATGGTAGAATTCTTTATTAAGATGGAGAGTGACAAAGTTAATTCAGAAACTAGGGTCCTGAACTTAAGGAAAGGTAACTTTGATGGTATGAAGCGCAAATTGGCTAGATTAGACTGGAAAATGATACTTAAAGGGTTGACGGTGGATAGGCAATGGCAAACCTTTAAAGATCATATCGACAAACTTCAACAATTGTACATCCCTGTCTGGAGTAAAAATAAAATGGGGAAGGTGGCTCAACCGTTGTTAACAAGGGAAATTAAGGATAGTGTTAAATCCAAGGAAGAGACATACAAATTAGGCAGAAAAAGCAGCAAACCGGAGGACTGGGAGAAATTTAGAATTCAGCAGAGGAGGACAAAGGGTTTAATTAAGAAGGGGAAAATAGAGTATGAGAGGAAGCTTGCCGGAAACATAAAAACTGACTGCAAAAGCTTCTATAGATATGTGAAGAGAAAAAGATTAGTGAAGACAAACGTAGGTCCCTTGCAGTCGGATTTGGGTGAATTTATAATGGGGAACAAAGAAATGGCAGACCAATTGAACAAGTACTTTGGTTCTGTCTTCACAAAGGAAGACACAAATAACCTTCTGGATGTACTAGGGGACCAAGGGTCTAGTGAGAAGGAGGAAGTGAAGGATATCCTTATTAGGCGGGAAATTGTGTTAGGGAAATTGACGGGATTGAAGGCCAATAAATCCCCAGGGCCTGATAATCGACATCCCAGAGTACTTAAGGAAGTGGCCCTAGAAATAGTGGATGCATTGGTGATCATTTTCCAGCAGTCTATCGACTCTGGATCAGTTCCTATGGACTGGAGGGTTGCTAATGTCACACCACTTTTTAAAAAAGGAGGGAGAGAGAAAACAGGTAATTATAGACCGGTTAGCCTGACATCAGTAGTGGGGAAAATGTTGGAATCAATTATTAAGGATAAAATAGCAGCACATTTGGAAAGCAGTGATAGGATTGGTCCAAGTCAGCATGGATTTATGAAAGGGAAATCATGCTTGAGGATGTAACTAGTAGAGTTGACAAGGGAGAACCAGTGGATGTGGTGTATTTGGACTTTCAAAAGGCTTTTGACAAGGTCCCACACAAGAGATTGGTGTGCAAAATCAAAGCACATGGTATTGGGGGTAATGTACTGACGTGGATAGAGAACTGGTTGGCAGACAGGAAGCAGAGAGTCGGGATAAACGGGTCCTTTTCAGAATGGCAGGCATGTCTAGTGGAGTGCCGCAGGGCTCAGTGCTGGGACCCCAGCTATTTACAATATACATCAATGATTTAGATGAAGGAATTGAGTGTAATATCTCCAAGTTTGCAGATCACACTAAACTGGGTGGCGGTGTGAACTGTGAGGAGGACGCTAAGAGGCTGCAAGGTGACTTGGACAGGTTAGGTGAATGGGCAAATACATGGCAGATGCAGTATAATGTGGATAAATGTGAGGTTATCCACTTTGGGGGCAAAAACACGAAGGCAGAATATTATCTGAATGGTGGCAGATTAGGAAAAGGGGAGGTGCAATGAGACCTGGGTGTCATGGTTCATCAGTCCTTGAAAGCTGGCATGCAGGTACACAGGCGGTGAAGAAGGCAAATGGTATGTTGGCCTTAATAACAAGGGGATTTGAGTATAGGAGCAGGGATGTCTGACTGCAGTTGTACAGGGCCTTGGTGAGGCCCCACCTGGAATATTGTGTTCAGTTTTGGTCTCCTAATCTGAGGAAGGACATTCTTGCTATTGAGGGAGTGCAGCGAAGGTTCACCAGACTGATTCCAGGGATGGCTGGACTGACATATGAGGAGAGACTGGATCAACTTGGCCTTTATACACTGGAGTTTAGAAGGATGAGAGGGGATCTCATCGAAACATATAAGATTCTGACGGGACTGGAGAGGTTAGATGCTCCCGATGTTGGGGAAGTCCAGAACCAGGGGACACAGTCTTAGGATAAGGGACAGGCCATTTAGGAATGAGATGAGGAGAAATTTATTCACTCAGACAGTTGTTAACCTGTGGAATTCCCTGCCGCAGAGAGTTGTTGATGCCAGTTCATTGGATATATTCAAGAGGGAGTTAGATATGGCCCTTACGGCTTAAGGGATCAAAGGGTATGGAGAGAAACCAGGAAAGGGGTACTGAAGAAATGATCAGCCATGATCTTATTGAATGGTGGTGCAGGTTCTAAGGGCTGAATGGCCTACTCCTGCACCTATTTTCTATGTTTCTATGTTTCTCGGCTCACAACTACACACCTCATCGTGGATGACCGAGACCCAATTGACTGGGGTTTTATTGAGTCTTGTGAATATCAAGTGACAGGCTAAGGCACTCACAACTCAACAGCTCTACAACTATTTTAAATAAACAGAGAAAGTCGATTGCTCACAACCACCTGCCTCATCGTGGACCCCCCGAACCCAACTGGCTGGGGTTTTATTGAGGTCGAAATTCAGGTGCATCAGAAAACTGGTGTGGTACTCACCGTGGGAACTCCTCGTGCGGTAAGTAGATCCATTTTCAGGACTTTGATATTTTTTCAATTTCCTACAGGAAATGGATGATAATGGGGGCGGGCCTTAGATTCAAAACCAGGCTGACTGGCTGAAAATGGGTCAGTTGGGACCTCCGTCGCTGCCAATCAGCGTGGTGACATCACAGCGCGTGTGCATCACCACGCTCTCTCCCCTCTGTTAAAGGGAGAGCTTCGATCATTTTTTAACTTTGGCCTCTAGGCCACCAGGGTGGGTTTCGGCCGGGCCAGTGGCCTGGCACCCAAGCTTGGTCAAAGAGGTAGAGTAGCCAGCCTCCTCCTGTAGTCTGTGTGTCAATAGACCTGGTCGAGTTCAGCTTCTGTTCAGGCACGGCCCGAAGATGTTGATAGAATGGAACCCAGTGATCGTGGTGAGGTTCGAGGACATGGGGCGATGATGGGGCTTTTTCATGAGCAACTAACCAAAAAGCAACAAGTAGAACTGTAATTGACATAGAACAATAGGCCAGGGAGCCAATCAGGGTAGAGCACATCCATAACATCTCAGCATCTGGCCACAAGCCTAGGTCTTGGCTTTATGTTACATTGTGTAAGCAACACCTCGGTTTCAAAATGATCATCCTTGTTTTCAAATCCCTCCATGGCCTCGCCCCTCCCTATCTCTGTGATCTCCTCGAGCCCCACAAACCCCCCGAGATATCTGCGCTCCTCTAATTCTGCCCTCCTGAGCATCCCTGATTATAATCGCTCAACCATCAGTGGCCGTGCCTTCTGTTGCCTGGGCCCCAAGCTCTGGAACTCCCTGCCTAAACCTCTCTGCCTCTCCGCCTCTCTTTGTTTCTCTAAGACACTCCTTAAAACCGACCTCTTTGACCAAGCTTTTGGTCACCTGCGCTAATTTCTCCTTATGTGGCTCAGGGTCAATTTTTTTAATCTCATAATACTCTTGCGAAGCACCTTGGGGCATTTCGCTACGGTAAAGGCGCTATTTAAATACAAGTTGTTGTATCGAAGGGGACAAATGTCTCAGGGACAGTTGGTAAAAACCCATTTAATATGGAGCTGTTGCTTCTTAAAGGCAGGCATCATACTTTCTCTCTTTCCTTCATCCTTTTATTCCCCTCCCCTCCTTGCCTCCTCAAGCTGCTGACTCAGGGGGTAACAGTGACCCTACAATACCCTATTCTGTGTATTATGTCTGTAATGTACTTGTGAATGACTCCATGAGGCAATGTGTTGTACTCAAACTGTAGTGACCTTGGTCCTTTACTCGTAACTCCAGAGTGAGGCAGCCGCATGGTGGCTCCCCTTTTATACAGCCCCTGCCACCAGGGCAGGAAACCCCGGTCTCCACCTGTTGCACCCTCTAGTGGTGCCAGCATAGTATATACACAGTGTAAACCTTATTTTATAGTACATCAGGTAAACAAGTCTCCATCTTATGCAACTATACAATGACGACACAGAGAGTATATCTATAGTCTGCATATATAACACTGTGTTTCCCGATTGCTTGTTAACATCCATTGGTAGTTTGGTTCAAAAAAAAGGACAAAATAAATGCATAAAAAGATAAGGGACTGGATTTTCCGCTCCTTTGCGCTGCAGGTTTCGTCCCGGGCGCGGCGTGAAAGGCGTCGGCGAGGTCTCCCGTGCCCCGCCGCGATCCTCCCGTCGGGTTTCACGGTGGCGCTGAGCAGCACCGCCGGGAAGACCCGCGCCGGGTGTGTGCAACGCCTCTGGTTGCGACACCGGCGCGAGTTTTGCCCGACCCGTCCGCCTGAAAGAGCGCCCGTCACGCAGCGCCCGGGAACTCGGAGCAGTCCGGCACAGCCGGCGGCGGAGAGAAAAGTGAAGTACTCCACAGGAAAGTGCGAGCGTTTGCTCCTTTAATTTTTTTTTTTTTAGCGTGGGCAATGTTGTGGGAATGTTTTTTTAAGGTTCCCCCCCACTCCCCCCTCTCGGAGCGCACAAGGCCCCCCGGCACTTTGGCTCGCGAGTTTCCCATCCTTGCCCCACAAAAAGTGCACAGCGCCTCCCTTCGTACTGCGCCCCTGACGCAGGGCCAGAATGCCCAAACTCCCACACTAAAGCGCAAACTATTCCGGTAACTTTCGCCCCGAAAACAGAAAAACCTAAGACCCAGCCCAAAGTCCTGGTGAGGTGTCATTTTAATTCCGATCTCCGTGGAGTGGAATGTCGCAGGGCGGAGGGTGCTTTTACTTGGGACTGAACTGCGAATTACGATAAATCAAGTGAGATGGTTCTGAGTCTGTGGTGAGTGTGTGCTGTGACTGCTCTTCACACTGACAATACCAAAGGAAGCATTTCTTGTGAAGGTGCTAGTCTGAGCTGCAGTTTGTGATGAACAGAGAGGTCAAACCACATGCTGCAGCTGTGATGTAGAATGAATTGAAGCCCTTACTGCAGCTACTGGCAACCAAATTGTAATTTGATCCATTATTGCAAAAAGTATTCATTTGTTTAATTTGTCGGTTTTAATAAGGGAGCTCTTGATTTATTGTTTCGACCAAAATGTTATGGGCGTCGCTGGCAAGGACAGCATTTATTGCCCTCACCCCTTGGCCTTCTCTTTTCACTATTTTATCTCGATGTAATTATCTCCTTATTCTTTACCCCCTCCATCCCCTGGCCTTTGATACCTCTGCTGGAAGAAGATTGCCCAGGTAGAAGTCTACCCTGTAATTTTCCCTCCCCATTGCAAAAGGACAACATCGCCACATGGCTGGTGATATTGGTGTACTGGTTTCTGTGCAAGTATAGCTTGAGGCAAGCGGTGACTCAAATTCCACCAGCTAGTGTCAACCACAACACAAATAAATATGGTCAAAGGGCAGGGCTTCAGTCCCCACATCCTTTATTTATGCGGTGAAATACTCAGAGGATTGTGAACTGTAAGAATGCAAAACAAGGAATAGATTTCTTGTCATCATCATCATAGGCAGTCCCTCGAAGCGAGGATGACTCGCTTCCACGCGAAAAAAGGATGAGTTCCCAGGTGTTTCAATGAAGGACCTAATATTCCCGATCCTGAACTACATCCTGAAGGGTGGAAGATGCCTGTGGGTGGATTTTTTTAACGTGGGGTGGCCGTTGCACACCAGCCGCCACACGGGGCTTGACAGAGCTAGGCCTTGGTCCAGTGGCAAGGGTTAACCAGGACGACTAGAGACCTGTTCTGCTGCATGGGCCTAGTGCGCGCACATATCGCAGTGTGGGCTGGGCCCGTGCTGCCCCTGGGCCGCTGGCCCCGAACTCGCGCCTCCCCTGGGCCTCGATCACATCCCTCCACAGTCTCTCGCCGCTCCTGCTGTATCATAGATACATAGAAAATAGGTGAAGGAGTAGGCCATTTGGCCCTTCGAGCCTGCACCGCCATTCAACAAGATCATGGCTGATCACCCATTCCAGCACCCACCCCCCGCTACACCCCTCCACACCCCCCGACCCCCCCAGCCACAAGGACCACATCCAACTCCCTCCCGAACACATCCAATGAACTGGCATCAACAACTCTCTGCGGCAGGGAACCCCACAGGCCAACAACTCCCCAAGTGAATAAGTCTCTCTCCATCCCAGCCCCAAACATCCCACCCCCCCCCTCCCCCCCACACTGGCTCCAGACCCACCCAACACCGGGAACACTCCCCCCGCACCCAACGTATCTGCCCACGCTCCAATCACCGACCTGGACCTTGATGACGTCACTCTTCGCTGCCGTCGCAGCTCGTGATGCTCCCCGAGGTCTCCACGCTGCTCCCAGGCCGCTGCTCGCCGCTCCTTTTATGGCCCCGACCTGCCGCTGGTGTTCTCACGCAGGTCTTGTAATACATCACCAGGAGTAACAATACCTGGGAAGAGGTATAATAATCGAACAATCCACTAATAATCTAATCAAAGCATTAAATAAAGCCAGAAAAGGCACAAGCAAGTGAAAAACAAAATCAAGGGATCGCTTCGACACATAGAACTTAAGGGAATTGTAAATACTAAATACAGAGATTGCACGGTTACATAAAATCATGCAATAAAGAGGCAATAAAAGAGAAAAATACTCATTTGACTGTGGGTCTGGAAAGTGTCACATTAACAGGGAGATCTGGGGGCCGAAATTGCCACCCTGCCCTAAAGGGGGCGCACGTACCCCGTGTCAATGGTTTTTACCGCCGCGGTGGTTGAGGTCGCCTCTCGAGCGACGTTCCGCTCTTTGTTGCTTTTTGTTTATTCGGATCCGGAAGTCGCTCTTACTGGGGGCGGTGATTACACCAGGGTGGCGATTCCCTGGCGGTGGTAACTCCGGAGGGGCGGAAGTTTGGGCGGGGGGGGGGGCGGGCGCGGAGTGGCCGCCGCGATGACGTCATCACGGCGCCGCGTCATCACGGCTCCGCCCCCTCACTTAAAGGGGAGAGCCCTCACGATCTTAAAACTTGGGTCCGCTGCGCCATCAGGGAGGGTTTCGGCCGGGCCAGCGGCCTGGCACCCACGAGGGTTTGTGTTTGCCAGGCTGCCTGTTGGCGGCCCGGCCGAAAACCCGGGGGCATAATTGTCGTCCCGACATGGCAGTCGGCCAACAAACCAAAACATGGCGGTAGGCCCTCCCCTTTAAGGGAAGCCACACTGCCGTTACAGAAGGCCTCAGCCTCACTGGACCACCGGGTGAAAGCTTGTTTTGGCACCGGCAGACGGGCCGAAGGTTTTCACGGCGGAATTTCGCCTGGGGGGTGGGGGGGGGGGGGGTAGATCGGCGGTGTGCACTGTATCGACGCACTTAGCACGGATCGGCAGTGGCGGAGCGGTAGTGGAGGGAGCAGGGCACCGCCGGGATAACACGGGAGTGGAATTTTGATAATGGCGCCCGTTACAAGAGAAGTCGGCGGCCATTGCACTCCGCAGCATGGCCGCCGATTTCTGGTGTTAAGAGGCCTTCAGGAAAGGGGCAATTTTGGCCCCCCCTGCTCACCAAATTAAAAATAACGTGGCTCAGTAAGTGAAGATAAAATCAAGAATTAATAATTACACGTCAGGAGCAAAATGTCTACTATGTTCATGTGTCTTCAAATATCTGCTGAAACCTGAAGGGCGCCTCCCTGTGGCGGAAAATGGTAAACTAACGGAAGGTGTATCATGGAGACTATCACAAGGAATCTGGTTTAATGTAGTAAAACATCCCAAGGCCCTTCACAGGAGCCATTCTTCAGACAAAATTTGACACCGAGCCACATAAAGAGGTATTCGGACAGGTGACCAAAAGCTTGGTCAAAGAGGAAGTGTCTTAAAGGAGGAGAGGTAGAGAGGTGGAGAGGTTTAGGGAGGGAATTCCAGAGCTTGGGGCCCAGGCAGCTGGAGGCACGGCCACCAATGGTTGAGTGAAGAATATTGAGGATGCACAAAACCGGGGTGTCCTTGTCCAAGAAACACAGAAAGCTAGCATGCAGGTACAGCAAGCAATAAAAATGGCATGTTGTCCTTTATTGCAAGGGGGTTGGAGTATAAGAGTAAGGAAGTCTTGCTACAATTGTACAGGGCCCTGGTCGGACCACACCTGGAGTACTGTGCACAGTTTTGGTCTCCTTATCTAAGGAAGGATATACTTGCCTTGGAGACGGTGCAATGGAGGTTCACTGGATTGATTCCTGGGATGAGAGGGTTGTCCTAAGATGAGAGATTGTGTAGAATGGGCCGATACTCTCTGGAGTTTAGAAGAATGAGAGGTGATCTCATTGAAACAAACAAGATTCTGAGGGGGATTGACAGGGTAGATACTGAGAGGATGTTTCCCCCCGGGCTGGAGAGTCTAGAACCAGGGGTCACAGTCTCAGGATAAGGGGTCGGCCATTTAGGACTGAGATGAGGAGAAACTTCTTCACTCAGAGGGGAGTGAATCTTTGGAATTCTCTACCCCAGGGGGCTGTGGATGCTGAGTCTCTCAATATATTCAAGGCTGAGATCGATAGATTTTTGGAGTCTAAGGGAATCAAGGGATATGGGGATCGGACGGGAAAGTGGAGTTGAGGTCGAAGATCAGCCGTGATCTTATTGAATGGCGGAGCAGGCTCGAGGGGCCTTATGGCCTACTCCTGCTCCTATTTCTCATGTTCGTAAAGGCCAGAATTGGAGGAATGCAGAGGTCTCGAAGGCTTGAGGGGCTGGAGGAGGTTACAGAGATAGTGAGGGGGCGAGGCCATGGAGAGATTTGAACGTTCGATGTCAAGGCTTACTGATGCAACATTGTCACTGGGGTGAAGTCCCAGAAGGGTAGGATAAGAAGAAAGAAAATTGGTGAGAATATTTATATTTTAAAAATAAGCTTAGGATGTGTGAGAATGTGAAACTCGCTGCCACAGGGAGTGGTTGAGGCGAATAGTATCGATGCATTTAAGGGGAGGCTGGACAAGTATATGGGGAGAATGGAATAGAGGGTTATGCTGATAGAGTTACATAAGAACATAAGAGCATAAGAATTAGGAACAGGAGTAGGCCATCTAGCCCCTCGAGCCTGTTCCACCATTCAACAAAATCATGGCTGATCTGGCCGTGGACTCAGCTCCACTTACCCGCCCGCTCCCCATAACCCTTAATTCCCTTATTGGTTAAAAATCTATCTATCTGTGAGTTGAATACATTCAATGAGCTAGCCTCAACTGCTTCCTTGGGCAGAGAATTCCACAGATTCACAACCCTCTGGGAGAAGAAATTCCTTCTCAACTCGGTTTTAAATTGGCTCCCCCGTATTTTGAGGCTGTGCCCCCTAGTTCTAGTCTCCCCGACCAGTGGAAACAACCTCTCTGCCTCTATCTTCTCTATCCCTTTCATTATTTTAAATGTTTCTATAAGATCACCCCTCATCCTTCTGAACTCCAATGAGTAAAGACCCAGTCTACTCAATCTATCATCATAAGGTAACCCCCTCATCTCCGGAATCAGCCTAGTGAATCGTCTCTGTACCCCCTCCAAAGCCAGTATATCCTTCCTTAAGTAAGGTGACCAAAACTGCACGCAGTACTCCAGGTGCGGCCTCACCAATATCCCTATACAGTTGCAGAAGGACCTCCCTACTTTTGTACTCCATCCCTCTCGCAATGAAGGCCAACATTCCATTCGCCTTCCTGATTACCTGCTGCACATGCAAACTAACTTTTTGGGATTCATGCACAAGGACCCCCAGGTCCCTCTGCACCACAGCACGTTGTAATTTCTCCCCATTCAAATAATATTCCCTTTTACTGTTTTTTTTCCCAAGGTGGATGACCTCACACTTTCCGACATTGTATTCCATCTGCCAAACCTTAGCCCATTCGCTTAACCTATCTAAATCTCTTTGCAGCCTCTCTGTGTCCTCTACACAACCCGCTTTCCCACTAATCTTTGTGTCATCTGCAAATTTTGTTACACTACACTCTGTCCCCTCTTCCAGGTCATCTATGTATATTGTAAACAGTTGTGGTCCCAGCACCGATCCCTGTGGCACACCACTAACCACCGATTTCCAACCCGAAAAGGACCCGGCATGGACTGGTTGGGCCGAATGGCCTTTTTCTGTGCCGTATATCCGGTGTAAGTGTGACTGGACTGTTGAGCAGGGAAACTAACTTTCTGAATTTGCTTCTTGCCGTTGGTAGTTATGCTTTTGTCTCCACAGTTGCGTTGACTTTCTGCTCCTGCCTTATGATTGGTGAAAGTGAGAATCAGATACATGATGAGCGACCATTCTCAGGTGAGGGTTTCAACTTGTTTTTAGAAACATAGAAACATAGAAAATAGGTGCAGGAGTAGGCCATTCGGCCCTTCTAGCCTGCACCGCCATTCAATGAGTTCATGGCTGAACATGCAACTTCAGTACCCCATTCCTGCTTTCTCACCATACCCCTTGATTCCCCGAGTAGTAAGGACTTCATCTAACTCCTTTTTGAATATATTTAGTGAATTGGCCTCAACAACTTTCTGTGGTAGAGAATTCCACAGGTTCACCACTCTCTGGGTGAAGAAATTCCTCCTCATCTCGGTCCTAAATGGCTTCCCCCTTATCCTTAGACTGTGTCCCCTGGTTCTGGACTTCCCCAACATTGGGAACATTCTTCCTGCATCTAACCTGTCTAACCCCGTCAGAATTTTAAACGTTTCTATGAGGTCCCCTCTCATTCTTCTGAACTCCAGTGAATACAAGCCCAGTTGATCCAGTCTTTCTTGATAGGTCAGTCCCGCCATCCCGGGAATCAGTCTGGTGAACCTTCGCTGCACTCCCTCAATAGCAAGAATGTCCTTCCTCAGGTTAGGAGACCAAAACTGTACACAATACTCCAGGTGTGGCCTCACCAAGGCCCTGTACAATTGTAGCAACACCACCCTGCCCCTGTACTCAAATCCCCTCGCTATGAAGGCCAACATGCCATTTGCTTTCCTAACCGCCTGCTGTACCTGCATGCCAACCTTCAATGACTGATGTACCAGGACACCCAGGTCTCTTTGCACCTCTCCTTTTCCTAATCTGTCACCATTCAGATAATAGTCTGTCTCTCTGTTTTTACCACCAAAGTGGATAACCTCACATTTATCCACATTATACTTCATCTGCCATGCATTTGCCCACTCACCTAACCTATCCAAGTCACTCTGCAGCCTCATAGCATCCTCCTCGCAGCTCACACTGCCACCCAACTTAGTGTCATCCGCAAATTTGGAGATACTACATTTAATCCCCTTGTCTAAATCATTAATGTACAGTGTAAACAGCTGGGACCCCAGCACAGAACCTTGCGGTACCCCACTAGTCACTGCCTGCCATTCTGAAAAGTCCCCATTTACTCCTACTCTTTGCTTCCTGTCTGACAACCAGTTCTCAATCCATGTCAGCACACTACCCCCAATCCCATGTGCTTTAACTTTGCACATTAATCTCTTGTGTGGGACCTTGTCGAAAGCCTTCTGAAAGTCCAAATACACCACATCAACTGGTTCTCCCTTGTCCACTCTACTGGAAACATCCTCAAAAAATTCCAGAAGATTTGTCAAGCATGATTTCCCTTTCACAAATCCATGCTGACTTGGACCTATCATATTACCTCTTTCCAAATGCACTGCTATGACATCCTTAATAATTGATTCCATCATTTTACCCACTACCGATGTCAGGCTGACCGGTCTATAATTCCCTGTTTTCTCTCTCCCTCCTTTTTTAAAAAGTGGGGTTACATTGGCTACCCTCCACTCCATAGGAACTGATCCAGAGTCAATGGAATGTTGGAAAATGACTGTCAATGCATCCACTATTTCCAAGGCCACCTCCTTAAGTACTCTGGGATGCAGTCCATCAGGCCCTGGGTATTTATCGGCCTTCAATCCCATCAATTTCCCCAACAGAATTTCCCAACTAATAAGGATTAGAAGGATAGCTTCCCTTACCGCTGCTTCAGACCTGTCATTTTTTTTTGTTTCACCTTCCCCCATGCGCTGTGATTCTCCTCTCATCCCTCATATTGAGCCTAAGTATTGATGCTTCTTTTCAAATCCCTCCATGGCCCTCGCCCCTCCCTATCTCTGTAATCTCCTCCAGCCCCACAACCCCCCCCCGAGATATCTGCGCTCCTCTAATTCTGCCCTCCTGAGCATCCCTGATTATAATTGCTCAGCCATCGGCGGCCGTACCTTCTGTTGCCTGGGCCCCAAGCTCTGGAACTCCCTCCCTAAACCTCTCCGCCTCTCTACCTCTCTTTCCTCCTTCAAGACGCTCCTTAAAACCTCCCTCTTTGACCAAGCTTTTGGACACCTGCGCTAATTTCTACTTATGCGGCTCGGTGTCAAATTTTTATTGCTTAATACTCCTGTGAAGCACCTTGGGACGTTTCACTATGTTAAAGGCGCTATATAAATACAAGTTGTTGTTGTTGTAAATATTACAACCTCCTTATATCTTTTCAGAATCAAGTGTCTTCTCTTCTGCGTAAGAAGCAGGCGTGCCTTGTGAGCGAGGAAACGGATCAAACTCCCGCAGCTTCACCTCTGGAGAAAGACGACAGATTCTCCACCCTTCGTAAGCTATTAGCCAGAGCGGAGAATTAAGTTTTGTTTCATTCAAGCTCAGGCCCGATATTTCTTGGGTTTCGGAGATGAGCTCCGAGTATTAGGGAAAAACATGAGAGAAGTAGAACGACAAATCACAGAAGGCAGCAAGCTGGATGTTGTGTCCTTAGATGCTCCAGTAATGATTCCTTAGTCCTTTATTTGTTAACTCCAGAGTGAGGATCACACCTGGTGGCCTGCCTTTCGTACTAGGCTAGGCACACCTGTACAGGTAACCTACAAGTCTCCCACTGCAGTGCCCTCTGGTGGCATACCTTGTGATGAGTACCAATAGTAGCCATGTAGGATACATGACACTGGACATGGAATGAGAGGGAGAGACAGTCAAATCGTAGAGGCTGGCAAGTGGGATGTTTTACTACATTGCAGGCACTATATAAATGCAAGTTTTTACAACAGTTGTTCTTTTAATATCGAGTGAATCATCATCATCATAGGCGGTCCCTCGAACGAGGATGACTTGCTTCCACGAGTTCACAGATGTTTCAATGAAGGACCCGATGTTCCAGTCCTGAACTCCAATTGGTGGAACAGGTGGAAGATGCCTGTGGGTGGATTTTTTTAACGTGGGGTGGCCGTTGCACACCAGCCACCACACGGGCTTGACAGAGCGAGGTCTTGGTCCAGTGGCAAGGGTTAACCAGGACGACTGGAGACCAGCTCTGCTGCACGGACCTAGTGCGCGCACATATCGCACAGTGTGGGCTGGGCCCGTGCTGCCCCCTGGGGCCTCGGCTCTTCGGGGCCCCGTGCCCTTATTCGCCGCACTTCCGCCGCGATCTCTCACCGCTCCTCCGCCACAAGCATTCGCTGCACCTCCGCCACGACCCCTCACCGCTATTCCGCCACAAAAACACTCGCTGCACCTCCGCCACGGTCTCCCTCCGCACCAAACATTCGCCAAACCTCCGTCACCTATAGTACAAGAGCGACTACACTGCAAACGTACTTCACTGACTGTAAAGCGCTTTGGGAATATCATGAGGGTGTAGAATCATAACAGCACAGTAGGAGGTCATTTGGCCGGTCAAGCCCATGCCGGCTCTCTGCAAGAGCACTTCAGCTAGTCCCAATTCCCTGCCCTTTCTCTGTAGCCCTACAAATTGTTTTCTTTTAAGTACTTATCTAATTCTATGAAGTGTTTATTTCTATAGTATGGTTGATGTGTTTCTGAAGAACCATCCAGCATTATAGTTAGTCAGGCCTTCACACATATCTGTGCCAGTAGCCCTGTCACAATTTGCCTTATGAGCTGGTGCCACAGCCTGCACTAATCTCCCACCAACGCAAGGTAAGTTCTTCTCTGTCTATGAATATTGTACAGCTAATTCACAAAGTTGTGGATCAGCAGATTACAGATATTCTAAGGCAAGGTTCCATTCCCGTTGTCTCTGATGCCTTGAGTCTGTCGCGGCCGAACTTGACATGTAGCTGTTTTGTCTTTCAGATCTTGCGGTGCTGTGTGTCTGCCTGCCAGGTCTGGTCCTGTACTTGCTGAACAAGTACGTGGCTGAAGATGGAAGTCAGCAGCTCGCGGTCGCTACGCTGTGGGATTTGAATTCGTTTCTCATTCTCGTCGGTTTCGTGCTTTTCCAGGCAGCGCTCTACCTCCTACCCATAGGCAAGGTGAAGTAGTCCCACGCGACGTTTACGATTAACCTCTGACCTCACCCGACAGAATCGGAGCCTCGGTCTCATCAAACCACCCGCCAAAGTGACGTCAATCGCCCGCCCCACACATCACATGGTTGGTCCCACTCCAGAGTCCGGAGCACAAATGCACACTGGCTCTCCCAGTGCAGCAGCCATAACTTGCATTGATACAGCGCCTTTAATGTTTATTCATGTGGGTGTCGCTGGCAAGGCCTGCATTTATTGCCCATTCCATTTTCCCTTGAGAAGGTGGTGGTGAGCTGTCTTCTTGAACCCCTGTTCTTTGTAGCGGTTTGGTACAACTGAGTGGCTCGCTGGGCCATTTCAGAGGACAGTTAAGAGTCAACCACATTACTGTGGGTCTGGAGTCACATATCGGCCAGACTTCCTTCCCTAAAGGGACTTTAGTGAACCAGATGGGTTTTTGTGACAATTCAATAGTTCCATGGTAACCATTACTGATACTAGTTCTTTATTCCAGATTTATTTAATTAACTGAATTTAAATTCCCCAGCTGCTGTGGCAGTGGTGGGATTTGAACTCAAATCTCGGCCTCCTCGTAGGACTGCTCCTGGGCCTGGCCAAGGGGGCCATCAGCCGATCCAGGCAGCGGGCGGTCGAGGGGGTCATTCGGCCCGACTGCCTGCCTCTCTTCCGCGCCTACATCCGGGCCAGGGTGTCCCTGGAGATGGAGCACGCGGTGTCCACCGGTACGCTCGTGGTCTTCAGTGAGAGGTGGGCACCGGAGGGACTGGAGTGCTTCATCACCCCCGGCAACCAAATT
The DNA here is from genome assembly GCF_044704955.1 of Pristiophorus japonicus. Taxonomy (NCBI): domain Eukaryota; kingdom Metazoa; phylum Chordata; class Chondrichthyes; family Pristiophoridae; genus Pristiophorus; species Pristiophorus japonicus. The sequence goes on from NC_092002.1 coordinate 12,245,067, forward strand.
TTAATTTGATTTTATATGTTTTAAAGTTTAATTTGCTTTAATTGCTGGATTTTTAGTGTCCCCCTCCCCTTTTATAGGGGGCACTAATATATGGTTTTAATGCCCCAAAAAAAATCACAAAAAAAAACATTTATTAAAAAAAGGGACAGCTAAATGTCTGGAGTGTCCCCCAGATCAGGGGGCACTTGATCTAACGTTTATTTTGTTCCCACCCAAAAGAGTTGAACTCAAATCTCCAGATCATTAGTCCAGGCCTCTGCATTACTAGTCCAGTAACACAACCACTATGCTATCCAGCTTCCCCTTAAACGCATCTGTGCTATTCGCCTCAACTGCTGCTTGTGGTAGCGAGTTCCACATTTTAACCACTCTCTGAGTAAAATAGTTCCTCCCGAATTCACTATTGGATTTATTTGTGACTATCTTATGTGTATGGCCTCCAGTTCTGGTCTCCCCCAACAGTGGAAAAACCTTCTCTACGTCTACCTCAAAAAATCCCTTCGTAATCTTGCAGACTTCTATCAGGTCACCTCTCACCTTCTAGAGAAAAGAGCCTCAGCCTGTTCAGTCTTTCCTGATAGATGTACCCTTTCAGTTCTGGTATCGTCCTGATAAATCTTTTTTGCCTCTTCTCCAGAAATTGGTCTCATAGAATGTTTGTAATGTAAAGCTGATAAATCTTTCTCAGGTGTCAGGATTTCAGTTCAGCCCCAGTAAACCTTCTGTATTTTGGTGGTGGTTTGTTGGTCTTCATGAGTCAGAAGGTTGTGGGTTCGAGTCCCACTCCAGGGACTTGAGCACAAAAATCTAGGCTGACGCTCCCAGTGCAGTGCTGAGGGAGTGCTGCATTGTCGGAGGTGCCGTCTTTCGAATGGGACGTTAAACCGAGGCCCCGTCTGCTCTCTCAGGTGGACAAAGAAGATCCCATGGCACTATTTCTAAGAAGAGCAGGGGAGTTCTTCCCGGTGTCCTGGGGCCAATATTTATCCCTCAATCAACATCACTAAAACAGATTATCTGGTCATTATCACATTGCTGTTTGTGGGAGCTTGCTGTGCGCAAATTGGCTGCCGCGTTTCCCATATTACAACAGTGACTACACTCCAAAAGTACTTCATTGGCTGTGGAGCGCTTTGAGAGGTCCGGTGGTCGTGAAAGGCGCTATATAAATGCAAGGCTTTCTTTCAAGTCTTTCTTTCATCAACGCTTGTAACCTGTAACAGCTTCAATATGGAAAGATGAGTTGGCTAACTGGTCTCCTGCACTGTAACATTTGATGATTCAGTGGGATTTTACCTGCCTATTGTGTCTTCATTGCAGATTGTCAAGGGAAAGCGAATAGCCACTGGTGAACGAGATGATTACTGTATCAATGGTAAGAGAATGTTCTTCATTTCTAAATACAGCAGCTCTGACAGGCACTGAGGTTGAATTTTAACACTCTTTTCATTATTCTCAGGCTTCTACGCCTTCCTGATCACCGTTGTGGTACTTGGAGGCCTCTGGTTCTTTGACCTGGTTGATGTCACCATTGGCCACGATAAGTGTTTACAGCTTGCTTTCTCCGGAATCTTGGTGTCACTGTTTCTCAGTATCGTGTGGTTTCTGAAATCCTTCACCATTCCCAAAGAACAGCTCATGAACTATAGGAAGAAACGTGAGTTAACTATGGGGAGAAATGAATGGCACATTGGCTGTAAATACTGTAGTAGCAGACATGGCCATTGGCGGCCGGGCTCTTGGTAACTCTAAAATCAATTGCGGATGCAAACTACTGGGTGAGAATTTGTCTTGTCGAAGAACTTTTGTTCATTGAATGGACCTTCTCTTACATACAGGAAACTTCGTCCAAGAGTTTTGTATGGGTCGAGAGTTAAACCCCAAGTTTGGAAAATTAAACATAAAGTTTTTCTCCATGCTACGAATCGCTTTCATTGGCTGGGTAAGTTTAAGAATCTCTCTACTGCAGTACATCGGATTAACTCATTGGGATGCCCACTAATGACAGTGAAGTTTAGGAATGACATTCACTGTTAGCATAAATTCTCGTATTTCCTTTTAATGCTACTTTCCTTTGAATGGCCGTATGTGGCGATGTTAAGTCACTGTTACATACAATGACGTTATGTATGTTAACTGGGTTTTACCTGCCACCGGAGGGCGCGACTGTCGGAGTCCTAATGGTCACTGGCAGACACGTGCAAGCCGGGTATATAATATTGGCAGCCATGTTGAATCCTCACTTTGAGAATAAATAAACTGAAGTAAGGTCATGCCTGAACTAGCTCACCGTACTTAGCCTCGTGGAGTTATTCAATGCTTAATAATTGGTGACGAGTTAAAAATACAAACTTTCACGCAACCATGTCCGTAGGACTTTTGGAGAGATTCGTAGAAGGGGAAGACTGGGAGGATTTCACTGATCACCTCAACCAGTACTTCGTAGCCAATGAATTGGAAGGAATCGATAACGCAATTAAGTGCAGGGCGGTTCTCCTCACCGTTTGTAGGTCAAAAGTTTATGGCCTTATCAAGAATCTACTCTCACCGACTCGACCAACAGATAAAACTTGCAATGGATTGTGTACGCTGGTTCGGAACCACTTTAAACCGAAGGAAAGCACCATCACGGTGAGGTATCGTTTCTATACGCACAATCGCTCCGAGGGCCAGGCCGTGGCGGAAGTTGTCGCCGACCTGAGACGTCTCGCTGGGCCGTGCAACCTCGGAGCTGCATTGGAGGAAATGCTGCGGCACTTTGTCGCGCTTGGCATTGGCCACGAGGTCATCCTTCGAAAGCTGCAGGCTGCTGAATCTCTCGACCTGAGCGGGGCCATCACGATCGCCCAGGCATGCATGTCCATGGACGAAAACTCGAAATAGATATCTTCCCAACATCGAAACTCACGGGCAAGTACTGTGCATAAAATAATATCGTCGGCAGGCCGAGCTGCACATGGCAGGGCCTAGTCCTCCGCGTTCATATGGCCTGTAACTACTCAAAAGTCCGCCATCGGGAGTGAAACAAATCTCGCCTTGTTGGCGTTGCGGGGGCTATCATCAGGCCCATCAATGCCGATTCAAGCAATACGTGTGCAAAGGCTGTGCAACAATGGGGCACCTTCAGCGAATGTGTCCGCAACCGAGCAAGCGTGCTGCGACACACCACGGGGCTGAGGATGATCGATCCAGCGTGGATCAAGCGGCACAGGCAACTCAACCCGAGGTACAGGATGAAGAAGTGTATGGGGTACATTGTGTTACCAAAAGTCCTCCAATAATGCTGAAAGTTAAATTAAATGGGGTTCCAGTATCCATGGAATTGGACACGGGTACGAGTCAGTCAATAATGAGCCAGAGGGCTTTCGAGAAGCAGTGGGACACTAAGGCAAAAAGACACAAACTGAGCCCAATCAATGCGAAGCTGCATACCTACACCAAAGAGCTCATACCAATCATTGGCAGCGCGGCAGTAAAGATATCGTACGATGGCGCTGTGCATGATTTATCGTTGTGGATTATTCCAAGCAATGGCCCAACGCTGTTCGGCAGGAGTTGGCTTGAGAAAATTAAATGGAACTGAAACGATATTAAAGCCTTATCATCAGTGGATGACACTTCGTGTGCTCAAGTGCTGAGCAAGTTTCCCTCGTTGTTCGAACCAGGCATTGGCAAATTCACAGGAGCCAAAGTGCAGATCCACCTCGGCCCAGATGCAAGACCCGTCCATCACAAGGCTCGGGCAGTTCCATACATGATGAGGGAGTAGGTTGAGATCGAACTTGACAGATTCAACAGGAAGGAATTATATCACCAGTTGAGTTTAGCGAATGGGCCAATCCAATTGTCCCAGTGTTGAAAAGTAATGGCACGGTCAGGATCTGCGGCGACTACAAGGTAACGATCAACCGAGTCTCAATACAGGATCAGTACCCGTTACCCAAGGCTGACGACCTGTTTGCAATGCTAACGGGGGGGGGAAGTCGTTCACCAAATTGGACCTGACCTCCGCTTACATGACACAGGAGCAGGTCGAATCGTCGAAAAAACTGACGTGCGTCAACACGCACAAAGGACTGTTTATATACCACAGATGCCCTTTCGGGATTTGCTTGGCAGCAGCCATATTTCAGAGAAACATGGAGAGTTTGCTGAAGTCCGTCCCGAGAACCGTCGTGTTCCAAGATGACATCCTGATCACTGGTCGCGATGCCACCGAACACCTGCACAACTGGAAGAGGTTCTACATCGTCTGGACAGAGTGGGACTCAGGCTAAAACGCTCCAAGTGTGTTTTCATGGCACCAGAAGTCGAATTCCTGGGGAGAAAGATTGCAGCAGATGGCATCAGGCCTACGGACTCAAAGATAGAGGCCATCAAGAATGTACCCAGACCCCAGAGTGTGACGGAGCTGCGTCCATTCCTGGGCCTTCTCAACTATTTTGGTAACTTTCTACCTAATTTGAGCAATTGCTAGAGCCCTTACACATGTTGCTGAGAAAGGGTAATGACTGGGTTTGGGGCAAATCTCAAGACAGGGCCTTTGAGAAGGCCAGGAGCCTGGTATGTTTCAATAAATTACTGGTACATTATGACCAATGTAAGCGGTTGGTGCTGGCCTGCGACGCCTCATCATACGGGGTCGGTTGTGTGCTCCAGCAAGCCAATGTATCAGGCAAACTCCAACCAGTTGCATATGCATCCAGAAGTCTGTCTAAGGCTGAAAGAACCTATAATATGGTAGAGAAAAAGGCTTTAGCATGCGTAAATGGGGTTAGGAAAATGCACCAATACCTGTTTGGGCTTTGGTTTGAGCTTGAAACAGACCACAAGCCACTCATTTCATTGTTTTCTGAGAGCAAAGGTATAAACACCAATGCCTCGTCCCGCATCCAAAGATGGGCACTGACATTATCCGCTTATGATTATGTCATCTGTCACAGATGAGGAACTGAAAACTGTGCTGATGTGCTTAGCCGGCTACCATTGCCCATAACCGGGGTGGAAATGCCGCAGCCCGCAGATTTGCTGCTGGTTATGGATGCCTTCGAGTGAGGGGTCACCCATCACGGCTCACCAAATTAGGACCTGGACCAGCCAGGATCCTGTACTGTCAAGCGTAAAAAGGTGTGTCCTAAATGGAAATTGGTCTGCCATTCCCAGGGAAATGCAGGATGAAATTAAGCTTTATAGCCGCCACAAAGATGAATTGTCTATTCAGTCTGATTGTCTGTTATGGGGTAATCATATTGTTATGCCAAAATAAGGCAAGGAAACTTTTGTGCGAAATTTACATAGTACCCACCCAGGCATTGTCATGATGAATGCCATTGCCAGGTCTCATGTTTGGTGACCCGGCATTGAATCGGACTTGGAGTTATGCGTGCATCAGTGCAACACTTGCACGCAACTGAGTAATGCACCTGTGGAGGCTCTGCTGAGACTCTGGTCATGGCTATGCCAAAAAAAGACATTTTGAAAAAGGAGGGTCAACAGCCAGTTGTCGTGGTGCATATAGGTACCAACGATATAGGTAAAAAAAAAAAACGGGATCAGGTCCTACAAGCTGAATTTAGGGAGCTAGGAGCTAAATTAAAAATTCGGACCTCCAAGGTAGTAATCTCAGGATTGCTACCAGTGCCACGTGCTAGTCAGAGTAGGAATTGAAGGATAGCTCAGATGAATACGTGGCTTGAGGAGTGGTGCAGATAGGAGGGATTCAAATTCCTGGGACATTGGAACTGGTTCTGGGTGAGGTGGGACCAGTACAAACTGAACGGTCTGCACCTGGGCAGGACCAGAACTGATGTCCTAGGGGGAGTGTTTGCTAGTGCTGTTGAAGAGGAGTTAAACTAATATGGCAGGGGGATGGGAACCTAGGCAGGGAGACAGAGGGAAATAAAATAGGGGCAGAAGCAAAAGATGGAAATAAGAAAAGTAAAAGTGGAGGGCAGAGAAACCCAAGGCAAAAATCAAAAAGGACCACATTGCAGCAAAATTCTAAAAGGGCAAAGTGTGTTAAAAAGACAAGCCTGAAGGCTCTGTGCCTCAATGCGAGGAGTATTTGTAATAAGGTGGACGAATTAATTGCACAGACAGCAATTAATGAATATGATATAATTGGCATCACGGAGACATGGCTCCAGGGTGACCAAGGCTGGGAACTCAACATCCAGGGGTATTAAACATTCAGGAAGGATAGACAGAAAGGAAAAGGAGATGGGGTAGCGTTGTTGGTTAAAGGGGAAATTAACGCAATAGTAAGGAAGGACTTTAGCTTGGATGATGTGGAATCTGTATGGGTGGAGCTGCAGAATACCAAAGGGCAGAAAACACTAGTGGGAGTTGTGTACAGACCACCAAACAGTAGCAGTAAGGTTGGGGACAACATCAAACAAGAAATTAGGGATGCGTGATATAAAGGTACAGCAGTTATCATGGGCAACTTTAATCTACATATAGATTGGGCTAACCAAACTGGTCGCAATACGATGGAGGAGGATTTCCAGGAGTGTATTAGGTATAGTTTTCTGGACAATATATGTCGAGGAACCAACTAGAGGGCTGACCATTCTAGACTGGGTGATGTGTAATGAGAAAGGACTAATTAGCAATCTTGTTGTGGGAGGTCCCTTGGGGAAGAGTGACCAAAATATGGTAGAATTCCTTATTAAGATGGAGAGTGACACAGTTAATTCAGAGACTAGGGTCCTAAACTTAAGGAAAGGTAACTTCGATGGTATGAGGTGTGAATTGGCTAGAATAGACTGGCAAATGATACTTAAAGGATTGACGGTGGATAGGCAATGGCAAACATTTAAAGATCACATGGATGAATTTCAACAATTGTACATCCCTATCTGGAGTAAAAATCAAATGGGGAAGGTGGCTCAACCGTGGCTAACAAGGGAAATTAAGGTGTGTTAAATCCAAGGAAGAGGCATATAAATTGGCCAGAAAAAGCAGCAAACCTGAAGACTGGGAGAAATTTATAATTCAGCAGAGAAGGACAAAGGGTTTAATTATGAGGGGGAAAATAAAGTATGAGAGGAAGCTTGCCAGGAACATAAAAACTGATTGCAAAAGCTTCTATAGATATGTGAAAAGAAAAAGATTAATGAAGACAAACGTAGGTCCCTTGCAGTCAGATTCAGGTGAATTTGCAATGGGGAACAAAGAAAAGGCAGACCAGTTGAACAAATATTTTGGTTCTGTCTTCACGAAGGAAGACATAAATAACCTTTCCGGAAGTACTAACGGACCGAGGGTCAGGTGAGAAGGAGGAACTGAAGGATATCCTTATTAGGCGGGAAATTATGCTAGGGAAATTGATGGGATTGAAGGCCGATAAATCCCCGGGGCCTGATAGGCTGCATCCCAGAGTACTTCAGGAAATGGCCCTAGAAATAATGGATGCATTGGTGAACATTTTCCAACAGTCTATCGACTCTGGATCAGTTCCTATGGACTGGAGGGTAGCTAATGTAACACCACTTTTTAAAAAAGGAGGGAGAGAAAAAACGGGTAATTATAGACCAGTTAGCCTGACATCAGTAGTGGGGAAAATGTTGGAATCAATTATTAAAGATGAAATAACAGTGCATTTGGAAAGCAGTGACAGGATCGGTCCAAGTCAACATGGATTTATGAAAGGGAAATCATGCTTGACAAATCATCTGGAATTTTTTGAGGATGTAACTAGTAGAGTGGACGAGGGAGAACCAGTGGATGTGGTGTATTTGGACTTTCAAAAGGCTTTTGACAAAGTCCCACTCAAGAGATTGGTGTGCAAAATTAAAGCACATGGTATTGGGGGTAATGTACTGACGTGGATAGAGAACTGGTTGGCAGACAGGAAGCAGAGAGTTGGGATAAATGGGTCCTTTTCAGAATGGCAGGCAGTGACTAGTGGGGTGCCGTAGGGCTCAGTGCTGGGACCCCAGCTATTTACAAAATACATTAATGATTTAGATGAAAGAATTGAGTGTAATATCTCCAAGTTTGCAGATGACACTAAACTGGGTGACGGTGTGAATTGTGAGGAGGATGCTAAGAGGCTGCAGGATGACTTGGACAGGTTAGGTGAGTGGGCAAATGCATGGCAGATGCAGTATAATGCGGATAAATGTGAGTTTATGCACTTCGGGGGCAAAAACACGAAGGCAAAAATATTATCTGAATGGCGGCAGATTAGGAAAAGGGGAGGTGCAACGAGACCTGGGTGTCATGGTACATCAGTCATTGAAAGCTGGCATGCAGGTACAGCAGGTGGTGAAGGCAAATGGTATGTTGGCCTTCATAGCTAGGGGTTTTGAGTATAGGAGCAGGGAGGTCTTACTGCAGTTGTACAGGACCTTGGTGAGGCCTCACCTGGAATATTGTGTTCAGTTTTGGTCTCCTAATCTGAGGAAGGACGTTCTTGCTATTGAGGGAATGCAGTGAAGGTTCACCAGACTGATTCCCGGGATGGCTGGACTGACAAATGAGGAGAGACTGGATCGACTGGGCCTTTATTCACTGGAGTTTAGAAGGATGAGAGGGGATCTCATAGAAACATATAAGATTCTGACTGGACTGGACAGGTTAGATGCAGGAAGAATGTTCCTGATGTTGGAAAAGTCCAGAACCAGGGGACACAGTCTAAGGATAAAGGGTAAGCCATTTAGGACTGAGATGAGGAGAAACTTCTTCACTCAGAGAGTTGTTAACCTGTGGAATTCCCTATAGCAGAGAGTTGTTGATGCCAGTTCATTAGATATATTCAAGAGGGAGTTAGATGTGGCCTTTACAGCTAAAGGGATCAAGGGGTATGGAGAGAAAGCAGGAAAGGGGTAATGAGGTGAATGATCAGCCATGATCTTATTGAATGGTGGTGCAGGCTCGAAGTTCCAAATGGCCTACTCCTGTATCTATTTTCTATGTTTCTATGTATCCAAACCATGGTCAAGGATCCACATAGACTTTGCCGGCCCCTTTCTCGGCAAAATGTTTTTAGTGGTAGTGGACGCTTACTCCAAATGGATTGAATGTGTAATCATGTCATCCAGCACGTCCAAAGCCACTATTGAAAGCCTCCTGGCCATGTTTGCCACCCATGACATGCCCGACGTCCTTGAGCGACAACGGACCGTGTTTCACGAGTTTATGACCCGTAATGCCATCAAGCATGTCAGGTCTGCCCCTTTCAAACCCGCATCTAATGGTCAAGTGGAGAGGGCTGTCCAAACCATTAAGCAGATCCTAAAACACGTGACTCACGGCTCCCTACAGACCCACTTGTCCCACATTCTGCTCAGTTACCGGACGAGACCCTACTCGCTCACCTGGGTCCCTCCTGCCGAGCTGTTAATGAAGAGAGGCATCAAAACCAGTCTCTTCTCTTGTACACCCGATCTCAATGATCACGTCAAAACCAGAAGGCAACAGCAATAATGGTACCACGATTGCGAGGCCGTGTCACGTGACATTGCTGTTCATGACCCTGTGTTTGTTCTGAATTATGGTCATGGTCCAAAGTGGATTGCTGGCACAGTTTTGGCCAAGGAGGGGAACAGGGTGTTTGTAGTCAAACTGTTAAATGGCCAAATGTGTAAAAGGCACATCGACCCAACCAAACTGCGATTCACAGACAACCCAGAACGAATTGAAGATGACATCATCATTGACCCTTGTGTCATTCACGAAGACGAACCTACCATCCCTGACAGTCCTGTCAGATTGACTGCTCTGCAATGCAGCAATGGTCCTACTAAATCACCCAAGCTTGAGTTCGAACTGAGAAGATCAACTAGGGAGCGGAAGGCCCCGGACCGTCTCAACTTGTAAATACAACCTGTACCAAGGACTTTGGGAGGAATGATGTTATGTATGTTAACTGGGTTTTACCTGCCACCGGAGGGCGCGACTGTCGGAGTCTAATGGTCACTGGCAGACACGTGCAAGCCGGGTATATAATGTTGGCAGCCATGTTGAATCCTCACTTTGAGAATAAATAAACTGGAGTAAAGTCATGCCTGAACTAGCTCACCGTACTTAGCCTTGTGGAGTTATTCGATACTTAACACAAACCAAGAATGGGGGGTTACGGCACAGAAAGAGGCCATTTGGCCTGTTGCATTAGTGCCAGCTCATTCCCAGAACAATTCAAAACTAATCTCAATGCCCTGCTATCTCCTGAAAACCCTGTGTCTTCCACTGCTTCAGAACTGTTATAATTTTCCTTTGCAACAAACCATGGTCCCTGCCTGATCTACTTACTCTTTCATAAGAATATGAGTGGGTGTAGGCCATACAGCCCTCCTGCCTGCTCCGTCATTCAATAAGATCATTGCTGATCTTGTATTTCAAACCACTTTCCCATCCTATCCCCATATTCCTTGATTCCCTTAGTGTCCAAAAAAATCTATCGATCTCAGTCTTGAATATACTCTCAATGATTGAGCATCCAAGCCCTCAGAGGTAGAAATTCTAAAGATTCACAACCCTCTGAGTGAAGAAATTTCTCCTCATCTCAGTCCCAAATGGCCGACCTCTTATCCTTAGACTATGCCCCCTCGTTCTAGACTCTCCAGTCAGGGTAAACTGCCTCTCAGCATCTACCCTGTTAAACCCTTTAAGAACTTTATACGTTAAGCAATGGCTGGATTTCAAACTTCTCACCCTTGTTTACAAATCCTTCCATGGTCTCGGCCCTCCCTATCTCTGTAATCTCCTTCAGCCTCACAACCCCCGGCGATGTCTGCGTTCCTCAAATTCTGCCCTCTTGAGCATCCCTGATTATAACTGCTCAATCGTTGGTGGCCGTGCCTTCAGTTGCCTGGGCCCCAAGCTCTGGAATTCTCTCCCTAAATCTCTCTACCTCTCTTTCCTTCTTTAAGACGCTTTTTAAAACCTACCTCTTTGTCCAAGCTTTTGGTCATGTACCGTAATTTCTTATGCGGCTCAGTGCCAAATTTATTTGTTTTGTCCTCTATCGCTCCTATGAAGCGCCTTGGGACATTTTACTACGTTAAAGGCACTATATAAATAAAGTTGTTGTTTCAATGAGATCACCTCTCATTCTTCTAAACTCCACAGCACACCACTTCAAAGCATCCCATGCTGCAGCAACCCTCGGCGTACAGAAATTTCTGTAACCTCTCTTCTCACGCAGTGACAATTTAAAATTGATGACTATTTGTCACTGACTCCCTAAGCAGAGGAAATAGTCCTTACCTCATCATAATTTCAAAAATCTCTAAGAAACCTCCCGAGAACCTTCCTTGCTCCAATAGAAATAGTCTCGGTCTCTCAAGTTTCTCCTCATGACTATAGTTGCCTGGCATTTTCTCTCCTAACATCATCATTTAAGCAATTTCCCAAGGGAATGATTTTTTTTGAAAGACATCAATGTGGGCCACTCGAGCCTCTCGAGTCAAATACCGAGCCACAATATCACATCAGCTGTCAGTAGTGGCTTAGTGGGTAGCACACTCGCCTCTGAGTCAGAAGGTTGTGGGTTCAAGTCTCACTCCAGAGACATGAGCACAAAAATTAAGGCTGACACTCCCAGTGCAGTGCTGAGGGAGTGCTGCACTGTTGGAGATGCTGTCTTTCAGATGAGATATTAAACTGAGGCCCCATCTGCTCTTTCAAGTGGATGTAAAAGATCCCAAGGCCCTATTGCAAAGAAGAGCAGGGGAGTTCTCCCCGGTGTCCTGGGGCCAATATTAATCCCTCAATCAACATAACAAAAACAGATTATCTGGTCATTATCACATTGCTGTTTGTGGGAGCTTGCTGCGTTTCTCACAACTGTGACTGCAGTTCAAAAGTGTTTAATTGGCTGTAAAATGCCTTGGAATGTCCAGTGGTCATGGAAGGTGCTATAGAAATGCAAGTCTTTGTTAGCTAGAAAATGGTGTGAGTTTTGGCAAGATAGATGGAGCTCTAACGGTGTGTAATGCCAGACATACCTTCAAAGAATTACTCAAGTAATGTTCAAATGGCCTTAATTCGTTATTTTCAAATTTGCTCATATAACATTTGGAATAGTGATTTATTTTTCATTACAGGCACTCTTCATCTTAACGATTCTGGCTGAAGGTGTGGAGCGGAATGGAAGAGTATCGCCAGCCCTCGGCCTTGTTGTTGTTTTCCAGCTTTTTTACATTCTAGATGCACTGTATGATGAGGTAGTTACACAATGCACGACCAGAATTCATCAAACCATTCATAAGGTAGATCACTCAATGCACTGCAAATTCAATCTGATTCTTTTACAGGAATCGATTTTATTCACAAAGGAAATAGTCAATGACACATTTGGATACATTATGACTTTTGGCGAAATGGTTTGGATTCCTTTTACTTCAAGTCTGCAGGCACTCTACCTTGTCCATCACCCACAAGAACTCAGTTACTTGCAAGTCGCCATCATCATTGTGATTTACGGTAAGCAGGATGAAGTTTCGAATATAAAATACCACCTTTGTTACATACACAGGATTACATTGGATATAGGCACAGAAACAGGCCATTCGGCCCAACCAGTCCATGCCGGCGTTTATGCTCCACTCGAGCCTCCTCCCGTCTTTCTTCATCTAAATCTATCAGTATAACCCTCTATTCCCTTCTCCCCCATATGCTTGTCTAACCTCCCCTTAAATGTATCGATACTATTCGCTTCAACCACTCCCTGTGGCAGCGAGTTCCACATTCTCACCACTCTCTGGGTAAAGAAGTTTCTTCTGAATTCTCTATTAGATTTCTTGGTGACTATCTTATATTGATGGCCTCCAGTTATGCTCTTCCCCACAAGTGGAAACATTCTCTCTGTATCCACTCCATCAAAACCTTTCATCATTTTAAAGATCTCTATTAGGTCACCCCTCGACCTTTTTTCAAGAGAAAAGAGACCCAGCTTGTTCAGCGTTTCCTGATATGTATACCCTCATTGCCGAGAGCATGCAGAAAACAAGCGCAGGCAGCGGAAGGAGCGTGCAGCAAACCAGACTCCCCACCCACCCTTTCCTTCAACCACTGTCTGCCCCACCTGTGACAGGGACTGTAATTCCCGTATTGGACTGTTCAGCCACCTGAGAACTCACTTTTAGAGTGGAGGTAAGTCTTCCTTGATTTCAAGGGACTGCCTATGATGATGACGATGATTGGTACCACAGTAAGAGGGAAGTTCTGTTTCCGGAATGGATGCCGTGGATCTGGAATTTTAGTCCACTCCAACTGTGCATGAAACGAGCCTATCAGGAGCACCGCGCTTGTTGCTTCTGGTCCTAGAAGGGGAATCAGGAAGCACTTCTCAAAGGGCAGTAGAAATCTGGAATTCTCTCCCCCAAAAGGCTGTGAATACTGGGACAATTGGAGCTTTCGAGATGGAAAATAATAGAATTTTGTTAGGTAATGGTAGAAAAGGATATGGAGCAACAGTGGATAAATGGAGTCGAGATACAGACCAGCCAGAATCTAATTGAATGGCGGAACAAATCTGATGGGTATCAATTTAGCCTTTTTTGTAGTCTGCCTGTTTGGAATGAGAGAAAGGGAAGCTGAATGAACAAAGATCTTAAGTGCGTTACAATGTACTTCTTTTGCAATGTTTAAAGGTTTTAATACAATGTGATTATAAGAACATAAGAACATAAGAATTAGGAACAGGAGTAGGCCATCTAGCTCCTCGAGCCTGCTCCGCCATTCAACAAGATCATGGCTGATCTGGCCGTGGACTCAGCTCCACTTACCCGCCCGCTCCCCGTAACCCTTAATTCCCTTATTGATTAAAAATCTATCTATCTGTGACTTGAATACATTCAATGAGCTAGCCTCAACTGCTTCCTTGGGCAGAGAATTCCACAGATTCACAACCCTCTGGGAGAAGAAATTCCTTCTCAACTCGGTTTTAAATTGGCTCCCCCATATTTTGAGGCTGTGCCCCCTAGTTATAGTCTCCCCGACCAGTGGAAACAACCTCTCTGACTCTATCTTGTCTATCCCTTTCATGATTTTAAATGTTTCTATAAGATCACCCCTCATCCTTCTGAACTCCAACGAGTAAAGACCCACTCTACTCAATCTATCATCATAAGGTAACCCCCTCATCTCCGGAATCAGCCTACTGAATCGTCTCTGTACCCCCTCCAAAGCTAGTATATCCTTCCTTAAGTAAGGTGACCAAATCTGCACGCAGTACTCCAGGTGCGGCCTCACCAAATCCTATACAGTTGCAGCAGGAACTCCCTGCTTTTGTACTCCATCCCTCTCGCAATGAAGGCCAACATTCCATTCGCCTTCCTGATTACCTGCTGCACCTGCGAACTAACTTTTTGGGATTTCAGGTCCCTCTGCACCGCAGCATGTTGTAATTTCTCCCCATTCAAATAATATTCCCTTTTAGGTGGATGACCTCACACTTTCCGACATTGTATTCCATCTGCCAAACCTTAGCCCATTCGCTTAACCTATCTAAATCTCTTTGCAGCCTCTCTGTGTCCTCTACACAACCCGCTTTCCCACTAATCTTTGTGTCATCTGCAAATTTTGTTACACTACACTCTGTTCCCTCTTCCAGGTCATCTATGTATATTGTAAACAGTTGTGGTCCCAGCACCGATCCCTGTGGTACACCACTAACCACCGATTTCCAACCCGAAAAGGACCCATTTATCCCGACTCTCTGCTTTCTGTTCGCCAGCCAATTCTCTATCCATCCTAATACATTTCCTCTGACTCCGCATACCTTTATCTTCTGCAGTAACCTTTTGTGTGGCACCTTATCGAATGCCTTTTGGAAATCTAAATACACCACATCCATCGGTACACCTCTATCCACCATGCGCGTTATATCCTCAAAGAATTCCAGTAAATTAGTTAAACATGATTTCCCTTTCATGAATTCATGCTGCATCTGCTTGATTGCACTATTCCTATCTAGATGTCCCGCTATTTCTTCCTTCATGATAGTTTCAAGCATTTTCCCCACGACAGATGTTAAACTAACCGGCCTATAGTTACCTGCCTTTTGTCTGTCCCCTTTTTTAAACAGAGGCGTTACATTAGCTGCTTTCCAATCCGCTGGTACCTCCCCAGAGTCCAGAGAATTTTGGTAGATTATAACGAATGCATCTGCTCTAACTTCCGCCATCTCTTTTAATACCCTGGGATGCATTTCATTAGATTGATAACTATTTGAAGAATTAGCAACATCATGTATAAAATTATGAGGGGCCTGGATGGAGTGGATAGGAAGGGCCTATTTCCCTTTGCAGAGGGGTCAACAACCGGGGGGAGTAGATTTAAACTAGTTGGTGGAAGGATTAGAGGGGAGATGAGGAAACATTTCTTCGCCCAGAGGGTGGTGGGGGTCTGGGGTGGAACTCACTGCCTGAAAGGGTGGTAGAGGCAGAAAACCTTACCACATTAAAAAAGTACTTGGATGTGCCCTTGAAGTGCCGTAACCTGCAGGGCTACGGACCGAGAGCTGGAAATTGGGATTAGGCTGGGTAGCCTCCTTCTGTGTTGTAATTTTCTATGATTCTATGATCAGTTACAAGGATCACCCTCGGTGTAATACTAAACAAGTGTAAGTGGTGGAAATTTGAACAGAACTGCTATAAATACACACAACTGGTCGTTCAGCACCTGAAAAGAGAAAACATGGGTTTTATCTGAGTGCGTTCCAGGTGGTCTTTGCTCCTTCCAGGTGTTCACGAAGCCACTGCGTATCTTAAAGCATTTTTTGTTTTTTTCCTTCTTGTTTGGAATTCTCTAACACAGAGGGCTGTGGATGCAGGCGGAAATTGATAGATTTTGGACTCTAGGGATATGGAGCTCGGGCGGGAAAGTGGAGTAGAGGTCGAAGATCAGCCATGATCTTATTGAATGGCGGAGCAGGCTCAAAGGGCCGTGTGGCCTACTCCTGTTCCTAATTCTTATGTTCTTCATTTTTCTAAGTTTTATAACAAAGGGTCGGCAGTCGCTAACTATTCTGCTGTTCATTTTTCTTGGGATTTTGTATTTTATTTATAATTCTAATCTTACCTCACACAGCTGTAGGAATCTTCATTTACTGTCATTCCAATAAGCAGAAGAATAACTTCCGCAGAGATCCTCAGGACGTGGCTTTTACCAGTGAGTAACCATCAAATATTACATCAAAACTGAAAAGCTGCCCAGGTTAATCGACTGAGAAATGATGGGAGAGCAGTGATAGTGAAGTTACTTTAAGTTGCGTTCCTGCTGTCAGCTCTGGTTCAGGATTGTTAAGGCGATAAAACTAATTAAGGGATAAAAATTAAATACGTAGTTAAAGGAATATTTATATATAAAATGTCAAGACCATTTATAGTTTTCACAGAATAAGGAGCTCACCTCGGAGTCAGAAGGTTGTGGGTTCAAGTCCCACTCCAGGGGCTTGATCACAAAAATCTAGTCTGACCCTCCCAGTGCAGTGCTGAGGGAGCGCCGCACTGTCGGAGGTGCCGTCTTTCGGATGAGACGTTAAACCGAGGCCCCGTCTGCCCTCTCAAGTGGACGTAGAAGATCCCATGGCACTATTTCGAAGAAGAGCAGGGGGAGTTATCCCCGGTGTCCTGGGGCCAATATTTATCCCTGAATTAACATCACAAAAACAGATTCTCTGGTTATTATCACATTCCTGATTGTGGGAGCTTGCTGTGCGCAAATTGGCTGCCGCGTTTCCTACATTGCAACGGTGACTACACTCCAAAAGTACTTCATTTACAGCACGGAAGGAGGCCATTTCGGCCCATCGTGTCCGCGCCGGCCGACCAAGAGCTATCCAGCCTAATCCCACTTTCCAGCTCTTGGTCCGTAGCCCTGCACGTTACAGCACTTCAAGTGCACATCCAAGTAACATTGCAATTTTTTATTTCAGTCACACCTCCCCGCCCCACATCCACTGATGGAATAGGAGCCTTATGTAAGGAGAGGTTTCCATTGAGAGTTGCACCAAGGCCAATATCAGATTTCGAGGGTGTACACAACAACAATTATTTTCTCTTTTTCTCTTTGAAGACCTGGAGACCATTGACACAGGTACAGGAAAGAAGCTGCTGGTTTCTGAATGGTGGGGCTGGCTACGACATCCCAATTATCTGGGGGACATCATCGTCCACTTGGCCTGGTCTCTGCCCTGTGGTAAGAAACCCCCTTAATAAAATGGTGGAAAAATCAGTCTCAATTTTGACTCCACGAGAGGTGGGGTGCACAACTGCCTCAATGGTTAATTCACCAGCATCAAACAAGAAGCAACAATAACTATCTGCCTTGTGTTGGGTGTTTCCTTGTTTGATAGACGCTGAAAGGACTCTGAAAAATTAGGATTGTCCATTCAGGTGCTGTCAAATGTAGAGATCCTATTTAATCGCCCGCTCAGGTGGATGAAAAAGATCACACAGTACTATTCCGAAGGAAAGCTGGTGCATTCTCTCCGGTGTCCTGGGCCAATATTTGCCCCGCAACCAACATCACAGATGATCTGGTCATTATTACACTGCTGGTTGTGGGAGCTTGCTGTGCGCAAATTGCTGCTGGGTTTCCCACATTACAACAGCGACTGCCGTTCAAAAGCGCTTCACATTACAATAGTGGCTACATTCCAAAAAGTACTTAATTGGCTGTAAAGCGCTTTGAGACGTCTGGTGGTCGTGAAAGGCGCTATATAAATGCAAGTCTTTCTTTCCTTGGCTGTAATAATAGAAAAGCAAATTATAATTTAAATAGAGAAAAATTGCAAAGTGCTGCAGTATAGAGAGACCTGGGGATCCTTGTGCGTGAAACACAAAATGCAGGTACAGCAAGTAATCAGGAAGGCAAATGGAATCTTGGCCTTTATTGTAAGGGGGGATAGAGAAGTCCTGTTACAACTGTACAGGGTATTGGTGAGGCCACACCTGGAATACTGCGTACAGTTTTGGTCTCCGTATTTAAGGAAAGATATAATTGCATTAGAGATTGTTCAGAGAAGGTTCACTAGGTTGATTTCGGAGATGAGGGGGTTGACTTATGAGGAAGGGTTGAGTAGGTTGGGCCTATACTCATTGGAGTTCAGAAGAATGAGAGGTGATCTTATCGAAACATATAAGATAATGAGGGAGCTCGACAAGGTGGATGCAGAGGGTATTTCCACTCAAAGGGGAAACTAAAACTAGGGGACGTAGTCTCAGAATAAGGGGCCGCCCATTTAAAACTGAGATGAGGAGAAATTTCTTCTCTCTGAGGGCCGTGAATCTTTGGAATTCTCTGCCCCAGAGAGCTGTGGAGGCTGGGTCATTGAATATATTTAAGGCAGAGATAGACAGATTTTTGAGCGATAAGGGAGTAAAGGGTTATGGGGAACGGGCAGGGAAGTGGAGCTGAGTCCATGATCAGATCAGCCATGATCTTATTGAATGGCGGAGCAGGCTCGAGGGGCTAAATGGCCGACTCCTGCTCCTATTTCTTATGTTCTTAAAGAGCTGTGGGACATTCTGAGGTCGTGAAAGGCACTATATAAATGCAAGTCTTTCTTTTACTGGAATAAGTAACTGCACTACAGCTGCAGCTGAAGGTTCCAGGAGATACAAGACCATAGATCAGGAATGTCTTGGCCTTATCG
Organism: Pristiophorus japonicus; assembly: GCF_044704955.1. Lineage (NCBI taxonomy): Eukaryota > Metazoa > Chordata > Chondrichthyes > Pristiophoridae > Pristiophorus > Pristiophorus japonicus. Next base: position 12,263,677 of record NC_092002.1, read on the forward strand.
ATTATTGGATTTAGTTCTTTTGCTAATTAAAAAATTGAGATCAGAACACTGTGTCACCTCTGTTACTTACAGTTCCTGAACCTCTTTCATGTATTTTATGTTGTAATTTACATTAATATAATTGTTTTGTCTTCCCTCAACCGCAGGGTTTTCTCACATCATTCCATACCTCCAGTTGCTTCTTTGTGTCCGCATGCTCATTAAACGAGCAACAGAGATTGAGGAAGATTGTCACGGGAGATACGGAGCAGCTTGGGAAGAATATTGCAGACGGGTGAAATATCAAATTTTCCCGCACATTTATTGAGAAGCTGTTCCAATAAATGTGTTTGCATGATCAGAGTATCTTACTGAATACTCCAACGGCACTAACTTCACCCACCATCCTGTCCTGCAACTGTGCTGTCCAATTCATATTGCACTGACCAATTGCCACAATATGGACCGCCTGACTCCCACTGTATCGAATGCCTGACTCCCACTGTATCGAATGCCTAACTCTCACTGTATCGAATGCCTGACTCCCACTGTATCGAATGCCTGACTCCCACTGTATCGAATGCCTGACTCCCACTGTATCGAATGCCTGACTCCCACTGGACTGACTGCCCGACCATGTGAATGTACCATTTGTTACTATGCGAGAAAACAACCTGGTTTGTGTACAGTAATTCATGACATCATCTGTATATTTATTATCTTTTTGTACTAGGCAAGGAAATGAGAGTTCAAAGGCCTTTTTGGTATAAGAGATGAGAGAAAAAGCTGTTTGAGGCAATAGACACTGGAAATTCAAAAGGCGTGTGCCTCACAAGCAGCGCTGGAAATCGGAACAAGCAGTGAACTGGCCTTGTGCAGTGTCTCAGTAACTTTCATACTTGGTCTGTATAGTATGTTGAAATAAAAAAGACCTGATCCTGCCAATACTACAACTGAGTGTGTGTGTAATTCTGACGTTTAAAGCAACGAAGCAAGAAAGCTGTCCAACACCTCCTTTCTCCTTCCCCATCTACCATCTCCTATCTCCTTCCCCATCTCCCCCTCCTCCTATCTCCTTCCCCATCTCCCCCTCCTCCTATCTCCTTCCCCATCTCCCCCTCCTCCTATCTCCTTCCCCATCTCCCCCTCCTCCTATCTCCTTCCCCATCTCCCCCCTCCTCCTATCTCCCCCCTAATCTCTCCCTCTCCCCGAAAACTCCTTCAAACCCCCCCATCTTCTCTCTCCTCTCCACCCCATCTCCCACTCTCTCTTCCCCCATCGCCTCCCCCTCTCTCCCCATCAGTCAGTGGCTAGGGAACGTAGTTTGTGGTTGTGTGTCATCAGGAGTACATCTGGGAACTTCCCCATCTCCACCTCCCATCTTCACTTCTCCATCTGCCCAGCACCAGCTCCTCCCCTCCCCGTGATTGGCCGGCGAGCAGTGGGCGTGGCCTGCCGATCGTCCAACCCGCACCGCCGCCTCGGAGCAGCGCTGGAATATTCTGGAATCCGAGAGGGGGAGCTGCGCGAGAGAACAACGGTCCAAACATTCAAACCCGTGTGCGGAGAGCGGCCGCACCGCACCCCTAGCCTAGCCTGTGCCCCGGGGAGCGGAGCCCGGCCCGCCCACAGACACACACACACACACGGTCTCCGGGCCGCACGGTGCCCGCGTCTCTTTCACACATCCACACACCCAGAGCGGACATGGAGGCGGACTCGTACCGGGTGGTGTCGCCGGCGGCGGTCAACGTGCGGATCACCAGCTCGCTGACGTCGTTCGTGGCGGAGAAACGGTTCAACCGCGGCATCACCGTGTCCGAGCTGAAAGTGAGTAACCGGGGGCGGGGGGGGGAGCGCAGCCCCAGGGGCAGGCGGCGGCGGCGGGATAAATAACCCAGGCGACGGACAACCGAAGGCCCCGGTGGGCGGAGTCCGCTTGTGCGTGTGATGAAGTCCCGGGTGAGCGTGGGCGGGGCCAGTTGGGCGTGGGCGGAGTCAAAAGTGGGAGTAGGCGGCCCCGCTTGTGCGTGTGACGAGTCCCGGGTGGGAGTGGGCGGGGTCACGGGCGAGGGCGATTGAGCGTGGGCGGGGTCACGGGCGAGGCCGATTGAGCGTGGGCGGGGTCACGGGCGAGGCCGATTGAGCGTGGGCGGGGCTTAAGTTTAGGGGCGGAGCTAACGTTGGCAGGGTCAGTGAGAGAGGGTCGTGGGGGCACATGCGCGGAACCGACTAGCTTTCATTCGCTGCGCAGCCGGTCGTGCGCTGGAAGTTGCTGAAGGAGCATCCAGTCATCGACATTCGACAGCTACGGCCAGCAAGTGCTGTGGAAATCCTTCATTCAAAGAAAGACTTGCATTACAACAACGTTTCCACATTACAAGTGACTGCACACCAAAAATAAAAGTTTGCAGATGCTAAGAGGCTTCAGGGTGACTTGGACAGGTTAGGTGAGTGGGCAAATACATGGCAGATGCAGTATAATGTGGATAAATGTGAGGTTATCCACTTTGGTGGCAAAAAACATGAAGGTGTATTATTATCTGAATGGTGACAGATTAGTAAAAGGGGAGGTGCAATGAGACCTGGGTGTCATGGTACATCATTCATTGAAGGTTGGCATGCAGGTACAGCAGGCACCTCAAATTGCTGGAGAAATACCACCAACAATATCTCTGCAAGATCCTGCAAATCCCCTGGGAGGATAGACACACTAACGTCTGTGTTCTCGATCAGGCCAACATCCCCAGCATCAAAACACTGACCACACTCGACCAGCTCCGATGGGCGGGTCACATTGTCCGCATGCCCGACACCAGACTCCCAAAGCAAGCGCTCTACTCGGAACTCTTAACACGGCAAGCGATCCCCAGGTGGGCAGCGGAAATATTTGAAGGACACCCTCAAAGCCTCCTTGATAAAATGGAACATTCCCACTGATACCTGGGAATCCCTGGCCAAAGACCTCCCTAAGTGGAGGAAAAGCATCCGGGAGGGCGCTGAGCTCCTAGAGTCTCATCACCGAGAGCATGCAGAAATCAAGCAGGCAGCAGAAGGAGCATGTGACAAACCAGACTCCTCGTCCACCCTTTCCTTCAACCACTCTGTTCCACTGTGACACAGACTGTAATTCCCGTATTGGACTGTACAGTCACCTGAGAACTCACTATTAGAGTGGAAGCAAGTCTTCCTTGATTTCGAGGGACTGCCTATGATGTAGGAAATGCAGCAGCCAATTTGTGCACAGCAAGCTCCCACAAACAGCAATGTGATAATGGCTACATAATCTGTTTTTGTTATATTGATCAAAGGGATAAATATTGGCCAGGACATCGAAACAGTGCCATGGGGTCATTTATGTTCACCTCCAATAACAGACAGGGCCTCAGTTTAATGCCTCAGCCCGATAGACGGCACCTCCGACAGTGCAGCACTCCCTCTGCACTAGGAGTTTCAATCAAGATTTTTGTGCTCGTCCCTGGAGTGGGATTTGAACTGATGACCTTCTGACTCCGACACGTACAAGTGCCGACATGCAGCTTTTTGCTTTCTGCAATTTATTATTTGTATGTATGTGAAATCGGGCACTTTTCCACTTGGAGGACATGTCAGAATTGGACATGCCCAGTTTATGTGCAGAGTTAAGATCCATCTACCCTACCTCAACCTGTACCTGGGAGCACCAGTTTGTCTGCGGGCAATTGGGACAAACCACTGGCCTGGACTCGCCTTGAGCACGGAGTACGTTCTGGGCACTGAACATCCTGATCTCCGACTGAAAAGAAAGACGCTCCAGCTGATTATTCAGTTTGGCCACTGACTGTGTGTGTGTGTGGAGGTGGAAGATGTGGGTTCTTAATGAATACTTTGCATTTGGCTTCACAAGAGGGGGATGATGCAGATGTTGCAGTTGAGGAGTAGTGTGAAATATTGGATGGAATAAACATAGTGAGAGATGAAATATTAAGGGGTTTAGCAGGCTACAAGTGGCATGCCGGAGCACTGCTAACATTGTACTGTACAGGCCAGTCAGCCTAATCTTGGTGGGTAAATTATTGGAAAAACTTCTGAGGGACAGTATATATCGTCGATTAGAAAGGCACGGATTTATTAAGGGAAGGTTGAGTCTAACTAACTTGATTGAATTTTTTGAAGCGGTAACAAGCGGGGTCGATAAGGTAGCACATTTGATGTAGCAAGGCTTTTGACAAGGACTCGCATGGCAGACTGGTCCCGAAAGTAAAAGCCCATGGGTTCCCAGGGAAAGTGGCAAGTTGGCTCAGTGGCAGGAAGCAAAGGGTAATAGTTGACAGGTGTTTTTGTGACTGGAAGGCTGGTTCCAGTGCTCGGTACTAGGTCTTTTGCTTTTTATAGTATATATCAATGATTTAGACTTAAATGTAGGGGACATGATGAAGAAGTTTACAGATGATACAAAAATTAGCCATGTGGTTGCTAGTGAGGAAGAAAGCTGTAGACTGCAGGAAAATGTCAATGAACTGGTCAGGTGGGCAGAACAGTGGCAAATGGAATTCAATCCAGAGAAGTGCAAGGTAATAGATTTGGGGAGGGCTAACAAGGCAAGAGAATGCACAATACATGGTAGGATACTGAGAAATGTAGAGGAACAGAGGGCCCTTGGCGTGCTTCTCCACCGATCCTTGAAGGTAGCAGAACAGATATTGTGGTTAAGAAGGCATACAGGATACTTTCCTTTATTAGCCAAGGCATTAGAATATAAGAACAGGTTAGATCAGAACTGTTTAAAACACTAATTAGGCTATTGTACAGTTCTGGTCATCAAATTATAGGAAGGATGTGATTGCACGAGAGAGGGTGCCAGAGGAGATTTACAAGGATGTTGTCAGGACTGGAGAATTTTAGATATGAGGAAAGATTGGATAGGTTGGGGTTGTTTTCTTTGGAACAGAGGATGCTGAGACTTAATTGGGGCGTATAAAATTATGAGGAGTCTAGATGGTGGATAGGAAAGACCTATTTCCTTTAGCAGAGAGTTCAATAACTATAGATATAGATATCAAGTAATTGGTAGAAGGTTTAGAGGAGAGTTGAGGAGAACTTTTTTCACCCAGACAGTGGTGGGGGTCTGGAACTCACTACCTGAAAGGGTGGTAGAGGCAGAAACCTTCATCGCATTTAAAAAGTACTTGGATGTGCACTTGAAAGTGCAATAATCTATAAGTAATTCGAACCCTGTCTAGCTGGTGCGATTGGGTGCTAAAATATACCAGGATATAGGATTGGTGGTGTCCCACAAGATCAGTGTTGCAGTCCTAGCTTTGCAATTCATACATAAATTACTCTGGTTTGGAAATAGAACAGTGTACACTGATGATACTCAGGAGGATGTCGTGTCTTTGCAGTTTTTGACACCATTTGCTCAAAAGATTGGAATAAGAGTTTATTTTACTATTGGCTTTTAAAGCATAGTGTTTTCTCTCTTTTTAACAATAAGTGGCTTTGACAAGATAGCATTATTGCCCCAGAGTCTGTAAACAATTCACTATCCGGTCTCGACAATTGCGGAACACCTCACGCCCATTATTTTGGAAAGACCTTGGATTTTTTTTTGTTTGGGCTGTGAAATGAAGGAGAAAAGATAGACTGGGACACAGGCTGGCTGGCTGAATTGGGACGCTGCACAGGTTGTCATGTTTTTAAGCAGTAGGCTGCTAGAAGGATATACTGAAAAGAGTAGTTAGAAATTAGTTTGTCGAGGCAGATGGGCGCACTGATGTGAGCAAGCGTCGCATTTATTTTCACAATTTTCTTTACAGAGTAGTATAAAAATTGTACTGATTTTAAAAATAAGACCACACTGCAAACCCAGTATCCCGTTTGTTTCAATCCTCGGAGTGCTGCGATGAGCCTGTTTTTAAAACCTTACTGTTAATTTTTAGTGCAAACTGGAACTGATTGTGGGCTCCGTTGCCTCCTGCATGGAGCTGCAGCTGTTCGGCACTGATGATAAGTTCATTGGCTTGCTGAGCCAAGATGACGCACTGCTTGGATCTTATCCCGTTGATGACAACTGCCGGATACATGTGAGTACAAACCAGTTATATAACTGCTTTCAATAAAGCTCATTGAATGGGAACCTCCCAACTTTTTGCGTTGCAACTTGAATTTATTTGCTTTGGGTAAAGATTCAATGATGCTCCTTTTATAATCTTCCACTTTTTAAAAAAAAATCCTTTTTTTTTCTATTGCCCCAATACCATGTTTTTTTTTTCAGTCCTCCTTATTGCCCAAGTAATCATGTTAGTATTTTTTTTATTGCTTTCTCTAATTCCAGCACTTGAACACACAATCTAGGTTGGCACTTGAATGCAGAATTACAGCAATGCTCCATAATTGAACCTGCTGCCATCCTTTTGGATGTGATGTTAAACCAGTGATCGATGTCTGTCTTTCATACACCTATTTCAGCCTTTTGAACATTCCCGATTTTTAAATGCTCCACCATTGGCGGTCAGTGCCTTCAGCTGCCTCGATCCTAGACTCTGCAATCTCTCCACCTCCTGGAATCTAAAAGAATGAATCCAATGAACTAAATGTCCCCCTTTTTAGAATGTTACTGCAGTCTTTGGGGTGGCGTGAAATCACTACAATGGAGAGAATTCGTTTGGCCCCATCGTCACTGCTGAGCTGATAGATGGGGATTCATTTTTGTTTAATTCGTTCATGGGATGTGGGCATCGCTGGCAAGGCTGGCATTTATTGCCCTCGAGAAGGTGGTAGTGAGCCACCTTCTTGAACCGCTGCAGTCCGTGTGGTGAAGATGCTGTTGGGGAGGGAGTTCCAGGATTTTGACCCAGCGATGAAGGAACGGCCGATATATTTCCAAGTTAGAATGGTATGTGACTTGGAGGGGAAATTAGAGGTGATGGTGTTCCTTGCACCTGCTGCCCTTGTCCTTCTATGTGGTAGAGGTAGCGGGTTTGGGAGATGTTGCTGAAGAAGCCTTGGCGAGTTGCTGCAATACATCTTGCCGATGGTACACACTGCAGCCATGGTGCACCAATGATGGAGGGAGTCAATAATTAGATAGGTGGATGTGGTGCCATTCAACCTGGCTGCTTTGTCCTGAATCATGTTAAGCTTCTTGTGCTGTTGTGTTGTACACTTATCCAGGCAAGTGGAGAGTATTCCTGACTTACGCCTTGTAGATGATGGAAAAGCTTTGTGGTGTCAGGAGGTGAGTCACTCGCTGCAGAATACCCAGCTTCTGATGTGCTCTTATAGCCACGGTATTTATGTGGCTGGTCCAGTTAAGTTCTGGTCAATGGTGACCCCTAGGATGTTGAAGGTGGGAATTCGGCGATGGTAATGCCGTTGAATGTCAAAGAGTGATGGTTAGACCTTTGCTTGTTGGAGATAGTCATTGCCTGGCACTTGTGTGGTGTGTATGTTACTTGCCACTTATCAACCCAAGCCTGTATTCCTGCATGCGGACATGGACTGCTTCATTATCTGAGGAGTTGCGAATGGGCAATTGTCAATGAACAACTTAGTTCATCAGATTCATTCTTTTAGTAATAAGGTGCAGCGTCGAGAATCCGGAGTTCCGGAATGTTCCAGACTCCGGACCGATTGGTAGCAGGATCATCCTGAATCCATAAAATGTTCCGAAATCCGGACCCGACAACCCTGCCGACCTCGTTTCGCCGCCGCTCGCCTCACCACCGCTACCCTCACCTCGGGGCCTCCTTGCTGGCCTGCCCGAACACCTGCCTTTACTATACTGGAACTGTGCAGAATGGTTATTGCTATCTTCCTTTTAAAGTTAACTGGGGTGATTATTTCACATGTTTTGTTTTGTAGGTAATAGACGAAAGTGGAGTGAAGTTAGGAGAGTTCGAGGATGTGTCTAAAGTTATAAAATATGAAATGTCCAATGAAGCATATGAAAAGAGAACAGGTAAGATGATTTAAAGGAGAACCATGTTAGGTACTGGTTAATTTTGTCAAATGTCTTTCTTATTTGTACTACAACCATGGGATGACGGGTCTGTATTCTGTAGCACGTAGAAGCAGAGACTTGTTTTTTTAAAATGAACTGTGCATATTTTGCTCTCTTTTTTTTCTACTTCATTTCTTTCTTGCTTAACCCATTAGTGAGTCTCGTGGCTAGGCAAGAAACTGTCTACCAGACTGCTCTTTATCCGGGCACTGAAGTGGGCAGCGGTCACCTGAGGGGTACTTTCTGAGAATTGCAGGGCTGAAATACAAAAGAATTTGAATATGACACCAAATATGGTTTCCAACATAATCCTTTTATTGTGTTCAACCAAGTCTTTGGCACACACACTGCCTCGAAGCATGCGACATCGAGAATTTTTTGAGGATGTGACTAGTAGAGTGGATCAGGGAGAACCAGTAGATGTGGTGTATTTGGACTTTCAAAAGACTTTTGACAAGGTCCCACACAAGAGATTGGTGTGCAAAATTAAAGCACATGGGATTGGGGGTAATGTATTGACTGGTTGGCAGACAGGAAGCAAAGAGTAGGAATAAACAGGTCCTTTTCAGAATGGCAGGCAGTGACTAGTGGTGTACTGCAGGGTTCAGTGCTGGGATCCCAGCTATTTACAATATACATCAATGATTTAGACGAAGTAATATCTCCAAGTTTGCAGATGACACTAAGCTGGGTGGCAGTGTGAGCTGTGAGGAGGAGGACGCTAAGAGGCTGCAGGGTGACTTGGACAGGTTAGGTGAATGGGCAAATGCATGGCAGATGCAGTATAATGTGGATAAGTGTGAGGTTATCCACTTTGGCAAAAACAGGAAGGCAGATTATTAACTGAATGGTGACAGATTAGGAAAAGGGGAGGTGCAACGAGACCTGGGTGTCATGGTACATCAGTCATTGAAAGTTGGCATGCAGGTACAGCAGGTAGTGAAGAAAGCAAATGGCATGTTGGCCTTCATAGAAAGAGGATTTGAATATAGGAGCAGGGAGGTCTTGTTACAGTTGTACAGGGCTTGGTGAGACCACAGCTTGAGTATTGTGTGCAGTTTTGGTCTCCTAATCTGAGGAAGGACATTCTTACTATTGAGGGAGTGCAGTGAAGGTTCACCAGACTGATTCCCGGGATGACAGGACTGACATGAAGAAAGACTGGATTGACTAGGCTTATATTCACTTGAATTTAGAAGAATGAGGGGGGATCTCATAGAAACAAAATTCTGACGGGATTGGACAAGTTAGATGCAGGACGAATGTTCCCGATGTTGGGGACGTCCAGAACCAGGGATCACAGTCTAAGGATAAGGGGTAAGCCATCTAGGACTGAGATGAGGAGAAACTTTTTCACCCAGACAATTGTGAACCTGTGGAATTCTCTACCACAGAAAGTTGTTGAGGCCAGTTCGTTGGATATATTCAAAAGGGAGTTAGATGTGGCCCTTACGGCTAAAGGGATCAGGGGGTATAGAGAGAAAGCAGGAAAGGGGTACTGAAATTGCATGATCAGCCATGATATTGAATGGTGGTGCAGGCTCGAAGAGCCGAATGGCCTACTCCTGCACCTATTTTTTTATGTTTCTATAAACCATATTACCCCTTTCCCTTCTGGGTAGAATGCAACCTTTGTTGATCCTTTCAATCCTGATCCTCTACAAATTGTGATGGAAAGCTCGAGGCCTCTAGTCACGCGCACTGTCCTAGATGATTCATTAAATCCTGATACAATGAGGCTCCCCCACCCCACCCCAAAATGAGGTCGTTCCTACAAAACACAAGATGCCAACATTGTCTCACTTTCTGTCGCTATCTTAGGCCCATCTCGTTTCACAATGTACTGACCATGTTTAGTCAAACAGACACGAATCTCAGATTCTGCACTTGCAGCAGAAGCTAAAACGTGCAGTCAGCTAAATTGTACCCTGACACATCAAACCCTAAAGCAAAAGCAAAATACTGCTGATGCTGAAATCTGAATATAAAGCATCCTGATTATGAGAAACTTTTAACTTTTATTATTTCTTGCTACAGGACAAATCCACAATCCATTTATAAGTAAAAAGAATGCAAAAACCTTAACCATGAGATGAAACCTGACCCAACTCCTATGTATCTATATGCACATGGCTAGGATATCTTCGAGAAGCTTGCTATGTTTTGGCCTTCTCCCGAACACTTGCTTTTTAGTTGGCGCCAATGTTCCCTTTAAGTTGCGAGGCCGCGCAGCTCCCTGGACTTCCCGCGCAGTCAATGCTGGCTTTTCAATGCAAAAACAAAAATGCGCGTACGTGGTATTTTGAATGGGCCACACAGCCACTTAAAGGGGCCGTGCACTTTTTATAAAAAATTTATTTTAAATGAATGGAAACATTGGTTGGTGCAAGAGGCGGATTCCTTGGGGCAATCCATATTTCCTGAAACCAATCTTGGAAGTGACATCTTGGCGAGTGTGGAACAGTGAACCCTTCAACCACCAGAAACATGGCCTGTCCATTATCCCCCAGTAATCAGTAAGAGGTTTAGAGGGGAGTTGAGGGGAAATGTCTTCACCCAGAGGGTGGTGAGGGTCTGGAACTCCCTGCTTGAAAGGGTTGTATAGGCAAAAACCCTCACTACATTTAAAAAGTACTTGGATGTGCACTTGAAGTGCTGTAACCTACAGGGCTATGGACCGAGAGCTGGATAGCTCTTTGTCGGCCGGCACGGGCACAGTGGGCTGAAATGGCCTCCTTCCGTGCTGTAAATTTCTATGACTCAATCTCCGAGGTAGCAAAAACATCCTCTGACAGAACACTTTTGGCTCAAGCTAAAAGGTACTCATGACGCTTAATTTTTAAGTATAATAATTACTTTTGATAGCATACTTCGCTTAACTTGGCACCAACTGTTCCAGCATAAACGTTCTGACGTTTACAGCTCTCAGTAACTTTTTGAATGAATCGGTGATGAAAAGCTTTGTGAGAACTGATCCTTATGGAGCCCCTATTAATCTCCCATCTTGTAGCCTTAAGTTGGGCATTGAGAGAATGGGCACCAGTCTACTTAAATGTCTTTGTCCAAACTGGCAAGTGGTGAGATAGCAGTATCCCATGTTGATGAGTAGTATCTACTGAGTAATTAGGAATGCAGACAAAATGCCACATCATCGTACTGTTTTCCCTTGTCTCATTTAATGATGGGGTCAGACAGTGACCTGCTTCACCTCATTTGACCTTGTTAACACCACCTGGTTTGCATTTTTAACAGCAGATAGTTCAGAAACAAAACTCTATCCATTTGCACCGGTGTAAAGGAAGAAATACAGCGCACAATTTTGTAGTTTGAAACAGGACGAATGTAAAAATTAGCAGCTAGAGTCGGCCATTCGGCCCCTCGAGCCTGCTCCCCCATTCAATAAGATCATGGCTGATTGTCCACCTCAACTCCACTTTCCCACCCGATCCCCTTGATTTTCCCCGAGAGTTCAAAGATCCATCTATCTCCTCAACGATTCAGCATCCACAGCTCTCTGGGACCGAGAATTCCAAAGATTCGCAACTCTCTAGCAGAAGAAATTCCTCCTCATCTCAGTCTTAAATGGCCGACCCCTTATCCTGAGATTGTGACCCTGGTTCCAGACTCTCCAGCCCGGGGGAAACAACCTCTCAGCATCTACCCTGTCAATCCCCCTCATAATCTTGTGTTTCAGTGAGATCACCTCTCGTTCTTCAAAACACCCCAGAGAGGGGTCTATATAGAGGCTGGGATAATGAACTGCCTCTTGTCTGATTGGTGCCATTTGCTTCAGCCGAGTACGGAGCTGGAGTTGCTGAGAGCTGATGGATGAAGTTTAGCATGTGACCCTGGTTGGGGAATGGTTTCCATTTCCCCCCCCCCCCCCCCCAGTATCCCTTTGTTTAGTTAACTTTTGCACAAAGGCGTTGAACTATACTTTTCCCAGTTTGTTGGAGTAATGCTGAAAGTGCTTCTGGCTGATTGTAACCGAACAATGAACTGGTTTCCATTTTAGAGTCGGCGCGTTTATTCCTGAAGCGCAGTAAATTGGGCCTGTACAACGAGGAGAAGAAAGCAAAGGAAGAGTCTGAGCTCATGCAGAGGGAGCAAGAGGAGAAAGTCTTGGCAGATGCCATCCTCGTCGGTGCAAGGTGTGAGGTTGTAATATCAGGCCAGCCAACCAAACGAGGCACGGTGATGTATGTTGGTAAGTTGGTTGTGACGAGGCGGTGGAATCCATGGTGGTAAAGTGTGAAGAAAGCTGGTATAGTAGACACTGGAGCTTAAGAAAAATCTGCCTTGTATTGGGGAACATTCATTGCCACCTACACACTTGGAGGTACAAAGCTCCAATTTGGGCTGTAATCCAGGAAAACAATTGGTCTCTTGAATCAGGAGAGCTGATCACATTGAGTCCATGGTTGCTGAGAGCTGAGAACAAATTGCTAAACAACTCTTTTTGGGGCAAACATAAACATTAAATCAAGTGCCCCCCGATCTGGGGGACACTCCAAACATTCTTCAGGCCCTTTTTTGGTAGGTTTTTTTGGGCATTAAAATCATGATTTTTACAAGTGCCCCCTATAAAAGGGGAGGGGAACACTAAAACCTGGCAATTAAAACAAATTAAACTTTAAAACATATAAAATCAAATTAAAATTTGGTTGCCGGGGGTAACGATGCACTCCAGTCCCTCCGGCGCCCAAATTGCTAAACAACCAGAAATATTAAGGGCAGCTGTGGATTCTGCTTCTCCTAACAGCAGTCGGCGAATTTGACTGATCTTCAAAGGTGTAGTTCCACGTTTTAAAGCTGCTTCCCCTCCTCTCTCTGGTGCATCTTGGTATCAGCTGTGGCTCAGTGGGCAGCACACTCGCCTCCAAGTCAGAAGGTTGTGGGTTCAAGTCCCACTCCAGAGATTTCCACATAAAAATCTAGGCTGACACTCCCAGTGCAGTGCTGAGGGAGCGCTGCACTGTTGGCGGTGCCGTCTTTCAGATGAGACATTAAACCGAGGCCCCCTCTGCTCTCGGGCGGACGTAAAAGATCCCATGGCCACTATTTCGAAGAAGGAGCAGGGGCGTTCTCCCCGGTGTCCTGGGGCCGATATTTATCTCTCAATCAACATAACTAAAACAGATTATCTGGGTCATTATGTCATTGCTGTTTGTGGGAGCTTGCTGTGCACAAATTGGCTGCCACGTTTCTTACATTACAAGTATCTACACTTCAAAAATTCCTTCATTGGCTGAAAGACGCTATATAAATGCAAGATTTTTTTTTCTTTTCTTTTTTGAGCATCAGATGTGATCCCTTCAGATTCCTTTGTGCTGTATGTTTTGTTGAATGAAATGAAAACTAGAATAGTAAACTAACTCCATCAGAGCTGACTATATTTATGGCCATCTAAATTGGGGAGACCATCATTGGTCAGGCTGGAACCAGCTTTAAGTGTAGCCTTGGTCCCTGTTGGATTCCATTCCATTCTCTGGATTTCGGCTAACCATTATGGAGCAAGATGTTCAACCCCAGAATGATGAGATTTGAGGCAGCCTCTGAGGGATCAAGGGGTATGGAGAGAAAGCAGGAGTGGGGTACTGAGGTTGAATGATCAGCCATGATATTGAATGGTGGTGCAGGCTCGAAGGGCCGAATGGCCTACTCCTGCACCTATTCTCTATGTAACTGGGAAGAGAGGATTTTTGTCTCGAATGTAAGAAATGCTGGTTCTAAAACTATTCTGGCCTGCGTGTTCTACCCGTGGGGAATTTTGCTGCTTTTCTCTCGCGGCGTTGGTCGGATACTAATGTTTTTGTTTAAATGTTGCATGCTTCTGAAGTGTAGCCTGAAAAATGTTCCTTTTTTTTTTCAAGAAAAACAGCCAATTTGTGCAGCTTGTTGGTTCTGGTTGAGCAGAGTTTCCAGCATGAAACGAGGACCCGCAGGTCTCTTTCGGTCAGCCAGCTTCTGCCAGGAGCCCATTATGATGATGTCTAATCATAGAAACATCGAAAATAGAGCAGGAGTAGGCCATTCGGCCCTTTTGAGTCTGCACCGCCATTCAATATGATCATGGCTGATCCTCTATCTCAACACCATATTCCCACTTTTTCCCCATACCCCTTAATGTCTTTTTTGTTTCTAGAAATCTATCTATCTCCCTCTTAAATATATTCAGTGACTTGGCCTCCACAGCCTTCTGTGGTAGAGAATTCCACAGGTTCACCACCCTCTGAGTGAAAACATTTCTCATCGATCTCAGTTGCACATTTCATTGCCACTTAATGTATATTCATCTTAAACATTCACAAGTTCAGCATGCGTTTGCACATTGTCTCAAATATCAACAAATGCAAGTATGTCTCACGTTTTGGGTTGTCTGTTTCAGGCCAAACTGAGTTTAAACCCGGATACTGGATTGGACTGAAATATGATGAACCCTTAGGGAAACATGATGGAAGGTAACACCTCTGCTGTGGAATTCCACACTACCGCCAATTGAATCGTGTGCTGAAATAGCGCTTTGAATGTAAAACTGCCACAGTAGAATTGCAATGATTCGAGTCCTTTTTTTTTCTCGCCAAATAATTCCAGTTTTGTTTCCTCCGCAGCGTCAATGGGAAGAAGTATTTTGAGTGTCAGTACAAGTATGGTGCGTTTGTGAAGCCGCAGTCTGTAACCGTGGGAGACTATCCCGAGGATGACTACGGCCTCAATGACGAAATGTGAATGCGAATTGTCTACATCTTGGAAGCATTGACGCCCTGTCTGTGGACTTTTGTCCCGACGATCCTGAACACAATGATTCCTTATTGCAGCCACATTCAGGTGGCGAGTCCCTGAATCAGTTGGGACTTTGCAGTTATTTGGTTTACATGCTCCGCAGATAAAGTTTGGCTCATGGTGAAATAAAGACATCTATCACTTTTATATTTGCAGGATGAATATAATTCCCGGTTTAGTAGCTGACACTAGATTCTTGTAAATCTGTGCAGAATTTGCAAAGTACATTCGTTTGTCAGAAGACACTGTTTGAGTCCCTGTTGGGATTCTCTGTGTAAACATTTCACTGAAAAGTTGTTGGGATTGATGTAAGCCATGGAGATTAAAATCCTATTGAATCAACATCATCATGGCTCAGCATTGCCCGCCACTCCTCATTTAGCTATTTTTGTGAAAGAATGGTGTTCATTCATCCCTTCTGAGCTGCGTGTCTTTTATACTTGTGCATTTTGCAATTCTGCTCACTAGGGCGGAGCACCAAGCTGTCAACTGATCGCCACAATAGTAACTTTCGATAATAAGACCACAGTAACGTTAGATAATACTGCCAGGTATCTTGGTGATTGCTATTGAAAGTTAGTAGCTTATGTGTCACTTATTTCCTGGGACAACCGGTCACAATAGTGCTTGCTGCTAATTCTCTTAACTTATTCTGAGCAATCTGTGGGTGCAATCCCTATAAACAGAAGGCTTTCATTCTTGCATTAGTGCTGCCTTGGTTCCGTATTGAGCGGTGTTATTTATGCAGAGTACAATGTCACATCAGCTGTGTAAAAGGTTGTATGGTAAACATGCCTGATTTATTTTTTACTAATCTTTCCTATATTTTTCAGTGAGTTTATAACATTTAATGGGGATTTAAAGTTTGTCACTTTGCCAAACACCCACTTCCTTATATTTACAAAAAGCCAGGGCAGTAATTTATTCCTATGCTACTGAAATATTGTTTCATGATCTGGGTGTGTGCATAATATTTTTGTGTTTCTTGGAATGAAAAGAACATTTTTGTTTCTGCCTTAACTTGTGCTAATGGTCAATATTGCTGATGATCCAATTTAACGTTAAATGTATACTGGCACTCACTTATCTCCAGATTTTTTTCCTGCACAACTGTTTTCAAATTCTGTTGCTAATCAGTCATTTTGTTACCATGACCTGTTTGACAATGGGCTGCGGTACTGAAATTTTCCCCGCAGCAAGGTTGTGACATATGTACACCAATGTGTTTTTTGATGAGAGTTAGAAGATAGTGGAGAAATAAAGCATCATTGCCTCATGGTAGCTTTTCATTGCATTCTGGTGTTGGTTCTGTGTTGTGCAAGTTGGCTGCTACATTTCCTACATTGCAATAGGGATTACACTTCATTGGATGTAAAGCGCTTTGGGACGTTGATGGTGGCCCGGAAATCGACACGGTCGCGGGGCCTTTGGAGGGAGCAGCGTGCGGTGGCAGACCACTGCAGAGAGCAGCGCGTGCTGCTGCAGGAGGGCAACGGCTGCGAAGCCAGGTCGTTGATTGCAGTGCGGGCAGGCACAGCGGGAGGGACGAAGGAGCTGCAAGAGTCTGCAGAGGGAAGTGACCGCGGGCCCAGCCCACACGGCGATATGTGTGCGCTCGGTCTGTGCAGCAGAGCTGGTCTCCACTTAATCTTGGGTACCCTTGCCACTGGACCAAGACCTAGCTCTGTCAAGCCCGTGTGGTGGCTGGTGTGCAACGGCCACCCCACGTTAAAAAAATCCACGCACAGGCATCTTCCACCCATCACAATGTAGTTCGGGACCGGGAATATTAGGTGTTTCATTGAAACACCCGTGAGCTCACCCCTTTTTGGCGTGGAAGCAAGTCATCCTTGCTTCAAGGGACTGCCTATGATAATGGTGGTGGTGTAAGAACATAAGAAATAGGAACAGGAGGAGGTTATTTGAACCCTTGAGCCTGCTCCGCCATTCCAGACTAGGCTGATTCTGGAGATGAGGGGGTTACCTCATGTTGATAGATTGAGTAGACTGGGTCTTTACTCGTTGGAGTTCAGAAGGATGAGGGGTGATCTTATAGAAACATTTAAAATCATGAAAGGGATAGACAAGATAGAGGCAGAGAGGTTGTTTCCATTGGTGGGGGAGACTAGAACTAGGGGGCACAGCCTCAAAATACGGGGGAGCCAATTTAAAACCGAGTTGAGAAGGAATTTCTTTTCCCAGAGGGTTGTGAATCTGTGGAATTCTCTGCCCAAAGAAGCAGTTGAGGCTAGCTCATTGAATGTATTCAAGTCACAGATAGATAGATTTTTAACCAATAAGGGAATTAAGGGTTACGGAGAGAGGGCGGGTAAGTGGAGCTGAGTTCACGACCAGATCAGCCATGATCTTGTTGAATGATGGAGCAGGCTCGAGGGGCTAGATGGCCGCCTCCTGTTCCTAATTCTTATGTTCTTATTCAATAAGATTATGGCTGATCTGATTGTGGCGACAACTCCGCTTCCCTGCCTGTTCCCCATAACCCTTTAATCCCTTAACCCTAGGGGCTATATAAATCCAAGTCTCCCATGAATGCAAGTTCTTTCTATCACCTCTAACCAATTCTTGACATTGGGAAAAGATGGTACGCCTACATAATAGATCATCATAGGTATGCAGAGAAGCATTGATTATAGATATATATGGGTAAATAGAATGGTTACCATATAGAGGGTGGCAGCTTGAGAGGAGAGATAGAGCGGCTATAATACTGCGTCTTTTGTAGGCATTGCTACTTTGCTTGGAGGAACAGAATAGATCAATTGGCCTGCATAGTGGAGCCGGACTGCTGGGCTGGGGGTGAGCAGCCTTAAAACATTAGGCTCGTGATGCCAGCCTGATGAGAGTGGTAGGGGTGCTGTGCTAGGTGGAGCATAGTGTTTGTGGTTGGCAGATGTCACTGGGTGAAAGGGGAGAGTGAGGGCGACGGCTGGCGCTGTGCTGGGAGGAATAATAGGGAAAATGGGAACAGGAGGAGGCCATTCAGCCCTTCGAGCCTGTTCATCATTCCATTGGAACATGGCTGATCTGCTGGTAATCTATGCTGCACTTGTTCTCCATGGTCACGAATTTGTGTCTCCTACCTCAATTACAAACCCATGTCACAAGGTTGCTAACAATTCCACACGGTTAGGTCTAATTCCGTGCGCTCGTATTTTTACTGATAATCGCTTGTCCGGAACCTTACCATATCAAGGGGACAGGAGTCGATGAACAGCGAGGAGCAGCCCAGAGGACAACCAGTGGCACGGGTTGAGTCAGCAGGTAGCACTGAGCTGGGAGGAGGTGTAGGGACTGAAATTGCCCCTTTTTACAAAAGCCGTGTCGGTAAGGACTCACCGCCTCGTCGGCGCGGAATCGCTAACATTTCATAAATTCCCCTCTTTTTTTTTCCCCAGGGGTACTCGTCACCGTGCCGCCCATGTTGCCCGTAGTGCGCCGACTCCCTTTCCGACCCGCGTGGGGAAATTGCCCCGCGGGAGCGGAACCCCGGCAGCTTTCCCCTGCGAGATGCTGTTGATGTGGCTGGGCGGGGGCGGGGGCGGGCCGTCCGCCTTTAAAGGAGAGGGTGCTCGGCTGGGGCCGCCATTTTATTTTAATTGTCGGCCGACTGCGAGGTCAGACCGACAGTGGCGCCCACGGGTTCGGCCAGGCTGCTGGCCCGGCCAACACCCTCCCTGGTGGCCTATTGGGCCAAACAAACAAATGCAGAGTTCGCAGCTTTAATGGAAGAGAAGGGACGTTGTGATGTGGCGCTGATGACACCGACCGACATCACCTCCAGGCCGACTTCCCTTTTTTTTAATATTTCAAAATATACTTTATTCATATAAAAATTTGCACAATACATTCGAAAGCAGTTCAGTACACTTGGATGTTGACCGCAGTTCCGTTCAATTCATTACTTTACATTTCAAGGTACAATTCATACAATCCAGGATACATTGTGGTACATTCATCAAGTTACATTACATGTGTCACCGTACGGTACACAGTGAGGGTACAGTTACATTTGTTTCCAACATGCATCACGCAACAGAACTTGCATTATACATGGCACTACATACGTGTTTTCAGATCATGGTGCTCGATGTATACAAAAAGTTTACAAGTACAGCCCGAGGGGGGTTTTATACTGATTCCAGCCCCCGGGTTTACCGTGGCGGAAGGGCTTTAAACTGTGGCTCTTCCCCACCGTGCCTTTGCGGCGGCTGCACCAATTTTAAGTGCGTCCCTCAGCATGTGGTCCTGGATCTTGGATTGCGCCAGTCTGCAACACGCAGACGTGGACATCTCCTTGCTCTGGAAGACCAGCAAGTTTCGGCAAGACCAAAGTGCGTCTTTCACCGAGTTGATGGCCCTCCAGCAGCAGGTGATGTCTGTCTCGGTGTGTGTCCCTGGGAACAGCCCGTAGAGCACAGAGTCCTGTGTTACGGAGCTGCTCGGGATGAACCTCGACAGCAACCACGGCATCTCCTTCCAGACCTGCCTTGCAAAGGGGCAATCCCGAAGGAGGTGGGTGACTGTCTCGTCCGCACCACAGCCAACTCGGGGGCACCGTGGCGTGTTGCTGAGACGCCAGCTGTGCATGAAGGATCTGACGGGTAGGGCCCTCCTCACCACCAACCAAGCTACGTCTTGGTGCTTGTGTGAAAGCTCTGGCGATGAGACGTTCTGCCAAACGAGTTCGACAGTCTGCTCGGGGAACCACCTGACAGGGTCCACCCTCTCCTTCTTTCGTAGGGCGTCCAGGACCTTACGCGCTGACCACTGTTTTATGGCCTTGTGGTCAAAGGGGTTTTTTGTGAAAAACTTTTCCACAAAGGACTGGTGGACAGGCATGGTCCAGCTGGTGGGGCCTTTTCGTGGCAGCGTGGCCAGACCCATCCTTCGCAACACCGGGGACAGGTAGAATCTCAGCACGTAGTGACACTTGGTGTTTGCGTACCGGGGGTCTGTGCACAGCTTGATCAGGATGAGGGCCACGTTCGGAACATCCTTTCCTCCACTGTCCAGAGATTTGTACATCATGTCTCTGCGGACACGTTCCATTTTGGACCTCCAGACAAAGTGGAAGACGGCCCGGGTGACTGCCGCGGCACAGGAGCGAGGGATGGGCCAGACCTGTGCCACGTGCAGCAACCCCGAGAGCACCTCACTCCTAATGACCAGGTTCTTTCCTGCGATGGAGAGGAAACACAGCTTCCACCATCCCAGTTTTTGTTTCACTTTGGCGATACGCTCTTCCCAGTTTTTGGCGCACGCCCCGTCCGCTCCGAACCATATTCCCAACACCTTCAGGTAATCTGGCTTAACGGTGAAGGGAATAAAGGATCGGTCGGCCCAGCTTCCAAAGAACATGGCCTCGCTTTTGCTGCGATTGACCTTTGCTCCCGAGGCCAAATCAAACTGGTCGCAGATTGCGAGCAATCTGTGGACCGACTGCAGATCCGAGCAAAAGATGGCGATGTCGTCCATGTACAGGGAGGTCTTGATCTGAGCGCCTCCGCTGCCTGGGATCATCACCCCTCTAATGCTCGCATCCTTCCTGATGGACTCGGCAAAGGGCTCGATACAGCACACAAACAAGACAGAGGAGAGGGGACAGCCTTGCCTGACTCCAGATCTGATCGGAAAGCTTTCAGTTTCCCACCCGTTGATTAGAACTGCGCTACTGATGTCTGTGTAGAGCAGTTGGATCCAATTGCGGATACCCTCCCCAAACCCCATTTTGGAGAGCACGTCCATCAGGTACGTGTGCGATATCCTGTCAAAGGCCTTCTCCTGGTCCAAGCTGATTAAGCAGGTGTCCACCCCCCTGTCCCGCACGTAGGCGATCGTAGCCCTGAGTAGTGCGAGGCTATCAGAGATCTTCCTGCCGGGGTCAGCGCAGGTCTGGTCCGGGTGAATCACCAGCTCAAGAGCAGACTTGACCCTGTTGGCGATGACCTTTGACAGGATCTTGTAGTCCACATTGAGCAGCGAAATGGGCCGCCAGTTTTTGATTTCCTCCCTCTCCCCCTTCTGCTTGTAGATGAGGGTGATGATGCCTTTCCTCATTGATTCTGGCATACTGCCGGC
This sequence comes from Pristiophorus japonicus, assembly GCF_044704955.1. Classification (NCBI taxonomy): domain Eukaryota; kingdom Metazoa; phylum Chordata; class Chondrichthyes; family Pristiophoridae; genus Pristiophorus; species Pristiophorus japonicus. The sequence goes on from NC_092002.1 coordinate 12,284,523, forward strand.
CAGAAGCATACCCTCGTACACTTCCAGCAGGTCTGGGCCCATCCAGTCCCACAGAGCCCAATACAACTCAACCGGTAAGCCGTCGCTTCCGGGGGTTTTATTCGTCTCGAAGGACCGGACGGCCTTTGTCAGATCATCCAGAGTTAACGAATGGTCCAGTCTCTCCCGCTCGCTGTCGTCTAGGACCTCCGTGATAGACGACAGGAACGACTGGGTCTGTGGCTTGACGTCATACAGCCTGACATAGAAGGATTTGCTGATCCTCAGCATGTCGGGCTGCGAAGACGTCACAGAACCGTCTTCTTCCTTTAGGCTGGTGATCACAGAGCTCCCCCCTGTGTACCTTTTGGAAGAAGAAACGCGAACACGTCTCATCCTGCTCGACGGAGTGGACTCTGGAGCGGAAAATGATTTTGGAGGACTCTGAGGCAAAGAGCGAGGCTTGCTGGCCCTTCACCTCTTCGAGTTCCTCCGCGACATCGACCCCAATCGACTGCAACAGGAGCAGGTTTTGCATACTCTTCTGGAGTTGGGACAATTCCCTCTGTCTCCCTCTCGCCTCCTGGTCGACTTCCGCCCCGAACACAAGCACGGAAGACTTAAAAAATTTAAAGAGCAGAATTTCACTCTACTCTCCGGTCCCAATCCATCCGTGAAGGCACCCCCTTTTGGTCGGAGGGCAATTTCGGCCCCAGTCGGTGGGTAGCTCTGAGCAGGGTGAGCATGGGCTGGTGGTGCTGAGCTGGATGAATTGGCATGGGGCAGCAGGACCAAGAGGTCCTCCTGTGCTGGGGCATTGACGGAACGGTAGAGCCATCAGGCAGCACTGTGCTGGGGTACAGTGGGGCGGTGGGACCGACAGGCGGCGCTGTGCTGGGGCGCAGTGGGGCGGTGGGACCGACAGGCGGCGCTGTGCTGGGGTGCAGTGGGGCGGTGGGATCGACAGGCGGCGCTGTGCGAAACGGCGCATTTCCGGGTAAGTCTCGATTTGGTGAAATGGATCGCGATTTTGGCCGCTTAATTATAATTATAAAGTAGCAGCCGGGGCGCTGAGCCGCCGGCTTCTAGCGCGAATGAACGCCGCCTTTATCGGCAGCAGCGAGGGCAGTGGGAGCAAGGCCCAGCCAGCACTGAGCCATGCCCGTGTGAGCTCCTGCAGGCACTGAACAGCAGATACTGAGGTTCCGGCAGCTTCACACCGTCTCAGAATTGAAAATCAATAAGCTGAGAGAGAGAAACTTATGGAAAAACAACACAGCAAGTTCAAGGAAGGGGTTTTGTCTGATGCTGTCCAACTTCTGTCTGACCTACCCAGACTGTTCGCAACCTTGGTGTCATATTTGACCCTGAAATGCGCGTTCGACCACATATTCGCAGCATTAACTAAGACAGTCTATTTGCACCTCCGTAACATCACCCGTCTCCGCCCCTTGCCTCAGCTCATCTGCTGCTGAAGCCCTCATTCCTGCCTCTGTTACCTGCAGACTTGACTATTCCAACACACTCCTGGCTGGCCTCCCACATTCTACCCTCGGTAAACTAGAGGTGATCCAAAACTCGACTGCCCCGTGTCCTAACTCGCACCAAGTCCGGCTCATCCATCACCCCCTGTGCTCGCTGTCCCGTGGCCTAACTCACTCCGACTCCCGCTCACCCATCACTCTCTGTGCTCGCTGACCTACATTGGCTCCCGGTTAAGCAACGCCTCGATTTCAAAATTCTCATCCTTGTTTACAAATCCCTCCATGGCCCTCGCCCCCCTCCCTAGCTCTGTAATCCCCTCCAGCCCCACAACACCCCCGAGATGTCTGCGCTCCTCTAATTCTGCCCTCTTGAGCAGACCCTGATTATAATCGCTCCACCATTGGTGGCCGTGCCTTCTGTTGCCTGGGCCCCAAGCTTTAAGCCTAAACTCTAAGCTGACACTTGTGTGCAGGAGCGAGGAAGCAATGTTCCCGCTAAACCGCGTGGCCGGCCAGCCTTCTGCGGGGGTCCCACTCAGGCCGTTCACCGGCTTTTGTATTGTGCATGCGCAGAAATATCAATGGGCTGTGCAGGAGGCAGTGCGGCTTGTGGGGTGGGGGCGGTACATTGTATGGGAGTGCTACACTTTCAGATAAGACGTTAAACCGAGGCCCCGTCTGCCTCTCTCAGGCGGACATAAAAGATCCCATGGCACTATTCAAAGCCGGTGTCCTGGTCAATATTTATCCCTCAACTAACATCGCCAAAGCAGGTGATCTGGTCGTTGCTGCTTGTGGGACCTTGCTGGGTGCAAATTGGCTGCCGTGTTTCCTACCTTAGAACAGAAGCTATACTTCATATGCTCTTCATTGGCTGTAAAGCGCCGTGGGACACCCTGTGGTTGTGAAAGGCGCTATAGAGATCTTTCTTTCTTAAAGGTTTGTCTGTCGAATCGCGTTCTCAATTGACCTGGTTTATTTTTTCCAGCTGCACTCTCTAATTGCTTAGAATTAAACGAATGTGCCCAGTGTCATCATAAGTTGATTGATACGATCTCTTGCTACCCAATTTGTTGAAAATGAACAAGATTGGAAGTTATTTTGAGTAACTATTGCAAGTGTAGGTTTTATAAGAACATTGCAAAGGTTCGAGGGGCCGTATGGCCTACTCCTGTTCCTATTTCTTATGTTTTTATAAGAAATAGGAGCAGGAGTCAGCCATTCGGCCCCTCGAGCCTGCTCCGCTATCCAGTAAGATCACGGCTGATCTGATCTTGGCCTCAGCTCCACTTTCCTGCACTATCCCCACATCCCTCGATTCCCTTAATATCCAAAAATCTATCGATCTCAGCTTTTAATATACTCAAAGACGGAGCCCCCACAGTCCTCTGGGGTAGAGAATTCCAAAGATTCATCACTCTGTGAGTGAAGAAATTTCTCCTCATCTCAGTCCTATACGGTCGACCCCTTATTCTGAGACTGTGGCCACTGATTCTGGACTCCCTGGCCATGTTGATTTATATACATACAACATTCTCACAGGGCTTGACAGGGTAGATGCAGGGAGGATGTTTCCCCCAGGCTGGGGAGTCTAGAACCAGGGGTCACTGTCTCAGAATAAGGGGTCGGCCATTTAGGACTGAGCTGAGGAGAAATTGCTTCACTCAGAGGGTGGTGAATCTTTGGAATTCTCTGCCCCAGAGGTCTGTGGAGGTTCAGTCTTTGAGTATATTCAAGGCTGAGATCGATACATTTTGGGATATTAAGGAAATCAAGGGATAACAGCAACAACAACTTATATTTATATAGCGCCTTTAACATAGTAAAACGTCCCAAGTCACTTCACGGGAGTGTTATAAGACAAAATAAATAAATTTGACACTGAGCCACATGAGAAGAAATTACGGCAGATGACCAAAAGCTCGGTCAAAGAGGTAGGTTTTAAGGGGCGTCTTAAATGAGGAAAGAGAGGCGGAGAGGTTTAGGGAGGGAGTTCCAGAGCTTGGGGCCCAGGCAGCTGAAGGCACGGCCACCGATGGTTGAGCGATTATAATCAGGGATACTCAAGAGGGCAGAATTTGAGGAGCACAGCCATCCCGGGGGGTTGTGGGGCCGGAGGAGGTTACAGAGATAGGAAGGGGGCGAGGGCCATGGAGGGATCTGTAAACAAGGATGAGAATTTTGAAATCGAGGCGTTGCTTAACTGGGAGCCAACGTAGGTCAGCGAGCACAGGGGGTGATGGGTGAGCGGGACTCGGTGCGAGTTAGGACACGGGCAGCCGAGTTTTGGATCATCTCTAGTTTAGAAACATAGAAACATAGGTGCAGGAGTAGGCCATTCGGCCCTTCGAGCCTGCACCACCATTCAATGAATTCATGGCTGAACATGCAACTTCAGTACCCCATTCCTGCTTTCTCGCCATACCCCTTGATTCCCCCTAGTAGTAAGGACTACATCTAACTCCTTTTTGAATATATTTAGTGAATTGGCCTCAACAACTTTCTGTGGTAGAGAATTCCACAGGTTCACCACTCTCTGGATGAAGAAGTTTCTCCTCATCTCGGTCCTAAATGGCTTACCCCTTATCCTTAGACTGTGACCCCTGGTTCTGGACTTCCCCAACATTGGGAACATTCTTCCTGCATCTAACCTGCCTAAACCCGTCAAAATTTTAAAAGTTTCTATGAGATCCCCTCTCATTCTTCTGAACACCAGTGAATACAAGCCCAGTTGATCCAGTCTTTCTTGATATGTCAGTCCCGCCATCCCGGGAATCAGTCTGGTGAACCTTCGCTGCACTCCCTCAATAGCAAGAATGTCCTTCCTCAAGTTAGGAGACCAAAACTGTACACAATACTCCAGGTGTGGCCTCACCAAGGCCCTGTACAACTGTAGTAACACCTCCCTGCCCCTGTACTCAAATCCCCTCGCTATGAAGGCCAACATGCCATTTGCCTTCTTAACCGCCTGCTGTACCTGCATGCCAACCTTCAATGACTGATGTACCATGACACCCAGGTCTCTTTGCACCTCCCCTTTTCCTAATCTGTCACCATTCAGATAATAGTCTGTCTCTCTGTTTTTACAACCAAAGTGGATAACCTCACATTTATCCACATTATACTTCATCTGCCATGCATTTGCCCACTCACCTAACCTATCCAAGTCATTCTGCAGCCTCATAGCATCCTCCTCGCAGCTCACACTGCCACCCAACTTAGTGTCATCCGCAAATTTGGAGATACTACATTTAATCCCCTCGTCTAAATCATTAATGTACAGTGTAAACAGCTGGGGCCCCAGCACAGAACCTTGCGGTACCCCACTAGTCACTGCCCGCCATTCTAAAAAGTACCCATTTACTCCTACTCTTTGCTTCCTGTCTGCTAATCAGTTCTCAATCCACGTCAGCACACTACCCCCAATCCCATGTGCTTTAACTTTGCACATTAATCTCTTGTGTGGGATCTTGTCGAAAGCCTTCTGAAAGTCCAAATACACCACATCAACTGGTTCTCTCTTGTCCACTCTACTGGAAACATCCTCAAAAAATTCCAGAAGATTTGTCAAGCATGATTTCCCTTTCACAAATCCATGCTGACTTGGACCTATCATGTCCCCTCTTTCCAAATGCGCTGCTATGACATCCTTAATAATTGATTCCATCATTTTACTCACTACCGATGTCAGGTTGACCGGTCTATAATTCCCTGTTTTCTCTCCCTCCTTTTTTAAAAAGTGGGGTTACATTGGCTACCCTCCACTCCATAGGAACTGATCCAGGGTCTATGGAATGTTGGAAAATGATGGTATCCGCTATTTCCAAGGCCACCTCCCTAAGTACTCTGGGATGCAGACCATCAGGCTCTGGGGATTTATTGGCCTTCAATCCCATCAATTTCCCCAAATCGATTTCCCGACTAATAAAGATTTCCCTCAGTTCCTCCTTCTTACTCGACCCTCTGACCCCTTTTATATCCGGAAGGTTGTTTGTGTCCTCCTTAGTAATACCGAACCAAAGTACTTGTTCAATTGGTCTGCCATTTCTTTGTTCCCAGTTATGACTTCCCCTGATTCTGACTGCAGGGGACCTACGTTTGTCTTTACTAACCTTTTTCTCTTTACATATCTATAGAAACTTTTGCAGTCCATTTTAATGTTCCCTGCAAGCTTCCTCTCGTACTCTCTTTTCCCTGCCCTAATCAAACCCTTTGTCCTCCTCTGCTGAGTTTGAAATTTCTCCCAGTCCCCTGCTTCGCTGCTATTTCTGGCCAATTTGTATGCCACTTCCTTGGCTTTAATACTATCCCTGATTTCACTTGATAGCCACGGTTGAGCCACCTTCCCTTTTTTATTTTTACGCCAGACAGGGATGTACAATTGTTGTAGTTCATCCATGCGGTCTCTAAATGTCTGCCATTGCCCATCCACAGTCAACCCCTTAAGTATCATTCACCAATCTATCCTAGCCAATTCACGCCTCATACCTTCAAAGTTACCCTTCTTTAAGTTCTGGACCATGGTCTCTGAATAGGGTAGTATGTGAGAGACCAGGCAAGAGTGCATTGGAGTAGTCAAGTCTGGAGGCAACAAAGGCATGGATGAGGGTTTCAGCAGTAGAGGAGCTGAGGCAGGGGCGGAGGCGAGGATATGGGGATAGTGCAGGAAAGTGGAGTTGAAGTTGAAGATCAGCCATGACCTTAATAAATGGCGGACCAGGCTCGAGGGGCCGAATGGCCGACTCCTGCTCCTGATATGTTCTTATTTGAACATTTTGGTTGGCAACGAAATGCAGAAAGTGCCATAACATCCTTTTTTTTGTGTTTGTGGACAGATCCAGACAGATGACACCATGGCTAGACACAGCAAACTCCAGAAGCAGGTCTTAAATCTTTACAAACAGTTTCTCCGAGCGGCCAGAGGGAAGCCTGGATTTTTGCCTCTGATTCAGGATGAGTTTCACAAAAACTCCCAAATCCCCCGAAGTGACGTGATGCACATCGAGTACCTGCTGCGGAGGGGGTGGAGGCAGTTGGACCTGCTGCGGGATTCGAACACCGTACAAGTGACGGCTTTCACCAGCTACAATCCACCGACGGACCGGGGCACACAAACCACCAAAGACTCGACATGATAGTTTAAAGAGATGGACTGAAGTCTGTTCACAGCCTGAGTATGAAGCACAGTTTATGTAGTGATTGCGTGAAACTGTAAATCGGGTAAGAATTAAGCCAAAGGATGTACATTGAATCCAATGAACTAGATTGTAGTGGTCACGTCAATAAATTAATAAAAATTACACATCATCATCATCATCATAGGCAGTGCCTCGGAATCGAGGAAGACTTGCTTCCACTCCTGAAGTGAGTTCTCAGGTGGCTGAACAGTCCAATACGGGAATCACAGGTGGGACAGGCAGTGGTTGAAGGAAAGGGAGGGTGGGACTGGTTTGCCACACGCTCCTTCCGCTGCCTGCGCTTGATTTCGGCACGCTCTCGGAGATGAGACTCGAGGTGCTCAGCGCCCTCCCGGATGCACTTCCTCCGCTTAGGGCGGTCTTTGGCCAGGAACTCCCAGGTGTCAGTGGGGATGTCGCACTTTATCAGGGAGGCTTTGAGGGTGCGCTTGTAACGTTTCCTCTGCCCACCTTTGGCTCGTTTGCCATTGGACAACTTGCCATTAAAGTTGTCTACAGCCAAAATGGTGCTTCTCTGATCCTCATAACAGATAAAGCAGAAGCCTTTTGATTTGCCGGTTTGCGGCGAAGGAGCTCCGTGTAGAGCACTTGCTTTGGGAGTCTCGTGTCTGGCATGCGGACTCTGTGGCTTGCCCAGCGGAGCTGATTGAGTGTGGTCAGTGCTTCAATGCTGGGGATGTTGGCCTGGTCGAGGACGCTGATGTTGGTGCGTCTGTCCTCCCAGGGGATTTGTAGGATCTTGCAGAGACATCGCTGGTGGTATTTCTCCAGCAACTTGAGGTGTCTACTGTACATGGTCCATGTCTCTGAGCCATACAGGAGGATTACACATATAATATTACTAATTCACCTAATTTATGAAACAGAAGAGAAAAAAATGAAAGACTTGCATTTATATAGTATTTATGATCACTGGACATCGCAAAGCGCTTTACACCCAATGAAGTACTTTTGAAGTGCAGTCACTGTTGTAATGTGGGAAATGCAGCAGCCAATTTGCGCACAGCAAGCTCCCACAAACAGAATGTGATAATGACCCAGATAATCTGTTTTTTTTATGTTGATTGAGGGATAAGTATTGGGCCCAGGACACCGGGGAGAACTCCCCTGCTCTTCTTCGAAATAGTGCCACGGGATCTTTTACGTCCACCTGAGAGAGCAGACGGGGCCTCGGTTTAACGTCTCATCCAAAAGATGGAAACGGGTAATAGGAAGTATTATGATCTTTACAGAAGAATTTTCTGAATTTTCCAGTAGCAGTGTTAATGCCAAAGGGATATTGCAGACAATCTGATATTATGTGTCAGCTGTGGCTCAGTGGGCAGCACCCTC